>NW_008603503.1:525-31485 GCF_000691845.1 Merops nubicus | reverse complement strand
GTACTTCTTCACTTTCTTTTAAAAACAGGAGTGTCTGTTCAATGAGTATAATCTACAGCTCGTGTTATTCACAACTGGTTTGTAACTTAGAAGAGGTTTTATTTTTCCTTTTTGTTCCTCTAGTGGACAAAGGTACAGTACTTTCGGTTTTGGACCTCAATGCATTTTAGAAAGAATAATGAATAAAAGTATTTTGCAGGCGTGAAGACACAAATAGCATTTTATTTTAATCAAAAACAAATTCAGGTCTCAACATTGCAAACTCTACAGTGCAGAATATACTGGTGATATTGCCTAGTAACATGTATTGGTGTTAATGTTTATTTTCACTTCAAACCCGAACAGACTGACACCAGGTTTTGTCTGTTCAACAACTGGAAGAAAACTGTAAAAGTAAAAATGATAACCATGTATTTTCTTTAAATGTTTTGGTTTTTTTTTCTCTTTACTATAGAATATTCAGAGTTACATAAGTATTTGTTTCTCTGTGTGTATTCTATGGTGCTAATAAAATAACACAAATGGAATAGTTCAACATTTCAGAAAGATGCCATGTTACTGAAATTTGTAGACACTGAAATACTTCGAAGACAAGACAAAAAAACAACAGATTTACCTGCAAGATGACAAGAGCATTTTCGATTGAAAGGTCATCTGAAGGTAAACCTTCACTTTTCCAGACTAACTCTTCACTTTCTGTACACAAGAACCGCCGTAAATCAAACTCTGAGTTTTAAAGAGTGTTAAGTTCACATCTGTATTTATAGTCTGCATAATTCTGATACTGCATAAGTATCAAATGTGCAAGTGAAGACTTCAAAAACAGCCCAACATTTTGGGTAGGTCTACATTTGCATTTCCAGCATCAATGCCATAAGAGAGGTATGTTTTAAGACTGTGCTTGTTTAGTGCTTTTGCACTTTCAGCATCTACAAATTTATATACAGTAGAGATTCTAACAGTGTAAGTCTTAGATTTCTTTTAAATTTATTATTTTATTGCTTGAACTTATTACTAGCAATTAGATGATGTTATAAAAAAAAATAGTTAATAGTGTTACTAACACACAGATAAAAACGATTAGTGAAAAAGCAGAAGCATTCAGAATGAATTGGCAAATTTACAACAGTTAATCTCAGTACATTCATTCATGTAAACTTTTTTTTATGCAAGTATTATGGAGCTAAATCTTGAGAATTTTTAAGTATTTATAATATTAACTATTAGTAGAATAATCCTAAGAAATAGCCTGCCTATGTATACAAGTAATTACTGAGTAAGGAAATGTCACTTTTCATCTGGGGACACCACGAGAATTGGATCTGTACATTAGAACTCCCTATCATTTCTTACTTTCTCAGTTAAGCTTGATTACTTACACACACACAGAGACACAAGCAGACACACACAGACACAAAATTACTTTCAAGGCCTGCTGATTTGGTCCATTCCTCCAAGCTGGTTTTCCTCTGATCCTCAGGAGCAGCAGACAGATAGGTAATAAACGCAGCTGCCAACTGAGCCCTTTTAGGCAACGTAGCCAGTTCATCTGTTATCTCTGACACCTTAAAAAAATAAAGTACAGAATGTATATGTGTATTGAGAACAAAAACTATGTTAATATTTCTCACTAGTTACTAAAAAGTCAGAATTAAATTTGCCTGCCATTGAGAATACAGTTGAGACAGTCTCTCTTCTTGCATTTCAGGTACCTACACCTGGCTAACGCACAGCAACACACACATGACAGTATGGTAAAAGTTCTTTTTAAATCTGGGCTACAGCACAGGCAGATCTACCTGAGAATTTAGCTGCTTGTCCTGGTTTGGGGTAGAACAGAGATTGTTCTGTTTAATGATGTTACTTTTCAGCTAAAGCTCTTCTAATTAACTGCACTGTCTGAAGTTAGCAGCATATTTTCTCAGACTCTTAGCAGTGACAGTGCTCCATGTTTAGAGTCACTCCCAAGGACTGGTGTGCAGGCCAGGGTCACTGCTAAAGCCTGTGTACCACACCGAGGGGGTCACAAAGTAAAGCCAAACCTTCAGGGAGAAGCGGACAAGATAAGTGACCCTAAGATTCACCAGTGGGGTACTGCATCCCATATCCCTCATATTCAGTATAAAAGCTGAAGGATCAGGAGGGGCAGCCCCTTCCATCACCCTTCCACCTTCCTCCTCACTTTTGCTGCTTCTGCAGTGGCCGGCCTCTGAGGAGGACTCTGTCCCTCCTGCCTTTGATCCTGAGCCCTGTGTTCCTGAACTCAGTTCCAGAATCCAGCTCCTGCCCCAGTTGAGTCCAGCCTGGGACTTTTCCCTAGGGGCTGCTCCCCAGCCAGGGGTGACGGTGACATATTGCCATCAGGGTGGGGAGTTTGATTTAATACCAGTTTTATATATATTCGTACATATTCCATTTTATTATCAGTATTACTATTACTAGTAGTATTAAAGCTGTTTCACTTTTCTAATTGATAAGTCTCTCTCCCTTATTCCCTTTCTCCTTCCCTTTGGGGGAGAAAGGGAGGTTAACAGAAAGCATCTGTTACCTGTCTGTGGGTGGCCCCAACCCCAAACCATGACACTTCTAAACATCTATGAATCTGATGAACATTTCACCTTCACACTTACAAGGAACTAGGTAAATAGAATTACAGTAAGAAAAATAAGAAATAAGTGACCCTAGTCACAGTCAGCTATTATCACCATATGTATACAGATACTAAATACTGCATGTATCCATTACCCTCAAAAATGATTCATTGCATACTTAAATGATAAAATACATATATCATATATCTTCAAATAATTTATCTGCACTACACCACCTCTGCTTTGAAATGTTCCAGTATTTTGGAGAAAAATATAGTGCATAAAAATAACATATGACTGCCATAACTGGTTTGCAAGTACTGTCATTTATTTATTTTAATCAAACTGATATTAAAAATAAAGCTGATAAACAAACAAACAAACATAAAAAACACCACACCAACTTTTTATTACCTCCTCCCTACTTTAAAGGGAGATAAACACTGCTTTTTTCATCACCCTCAATATTGCACGAGCTCCTGGCTAATGTATCTGCCAATTTGCTCTACAACATACCATTAATAGATAATGGTAAAGTCCAAACTTTCTGAAGATAGGGCTAATGTACCAGAGTGAAAAACTGAGGAAATCACTTTTAGAAACATTTAAACTCCAGGGTTCAAATATATCAAATCCTTAATATAGCAGAAGGAACAGCTGTAAAGCTACTTTCAGAGGAAAATCTTCCATTTTTTCCCATTATGCTTTTCAACCTACAAGAACGATTCATCTAACCCTAATTTTGGTTCTTCAAAATGCAGCTATTTAATCTAATTATTTAGGCTTTTTTCAGTGTCAATGAGAAGACAGGACTGGGAGCATGTCTCTCAGCCGGGAGCCTTTTTCTGTTTTAAGATACCCATGAAAGCTTGGTATTGCATTCTGGAGGTGACAGCTATTTTCAATTTGTATATATCTTAACATTTTTCTTTGTTTCAGACTGAAGAAGGGCCAATGTGTCCAAAGGCTTGCCAGTTTCTCCCAAATACATCATCTGAGCAAGTACGATAAACTCATTTTCCCTACTTTAGAAGCCAAGAAGTATCAAATGTGCAAGTGAAGACTTCAAAAACAGCCCAGCATTTTGGGTAGGTCTGCATTTGCATTTCCAGCATGGATGCCATAAGAGAGATATGTTTTAAGACTGTGCTTGTTTAGCGCTTTCGCTAAATCTGTCTCTTTTGATCATACCTCAGCTTGGAAGATCCAACAGCAGACATGTTCAGCCATCATAACAACTACATTATTATGGGGATTGAAAAACCTCAAAGAACGTTGTATGGTTTATATTAAGTAGTAGGGCTTTTTTAAAACATTCTGCACCTGAGTGATATAAGTAAGGTAACTTGTATAATGAAGTAAAGTGAAGTTTCGGAAGGAAGAAAAGCTCTTATTTCTAATGAGATATCAAATAAATGTACAATTAAGAGACATACAGAATGGCAGTAACTCACATTCTCCAAACAGTACAAATATTGTATTTTAAAATTATCAGCCATAAGATGTATTTACAAAAATTTTCACTAACCTGCGTGCTCCATCTTTGGTGTTCCCTATCAAGCTGATTTATCAGTACCTCCGCAGCTTTCAGTATTTTCTGAGCTTTACTTAGTTCTGCTTCAAGTTTTGCTGCTTCTGTTGTTCTACTCTGGAACCTGTAAAACAACTACTGTTTGTGATTGCTATCATGAGCTACTAAACTTCCAGATAGTTATTTTCAAGGCAGTTTAATTGACTGAATTTGTAAAGGATTCCTTCCTTTTCATTAAGAACACAGCTACAATTCTTTTGTTATACCTCCTGCTTCCCATTGCCAGATGAGCTTGTTATAATTTTAAACTAACAAAATTTAGATAGAAGCACAGTTGTGATTTAAACATACATTTGCAATAGCAATTATAATGTCTGAAAATCACTCCTTCTTCTTAAAAAGCCTTTTAGTGATTGCGTTAAACTTTGTTCTGCACAGTCAGGACAACAGTAGGCTCAGCACCACACTATACATCTGTTACGTTCCGGTAAATTTAATCTATGAAACTTTTAAAGCAGAAGATTGCTCATTCACATGGATGACCCCATTTCAACGCACAGTACTCTATTTTGTTAACTACTGCAAAGTCAGATCATGCCCCAAACAACTAGCAAGGTTTAGGTACTATTTTGTAATGTTTAAAATCTAATTAGCTTAACATTTAATTAAAATAATTACTGCATTCAATAATCTACTTTTTTAAAGTAAAATATTTAACTGTAATACATAGTATCTAGTTAATCTAAGAAATTACTATAGAGCTGAATGACAAGACTTCTCTAAATACTTGTTTTTTACAGGCTACTGAAATGCTGGGGTTTGTGCCCCGAATTAAGGCTGACATATGGGTGATTCCCACAGCCCTTCATACAGAGGTGGTGAGTTTGCCTTATAGCTTCCCCCCAGGGTGCGGCCGGCCCTGCAGGGAGAGCCATAAGGGAAATGAGCCCCAGGGGTCCCGCAGTGAGTTGACAAAGGTCAGGTGTCTGCTTGGGGATAAAAGCTGGGACCACTTGCAGGAAGGGAGAAGTGTCCTGGTTGGGGAACGACCTCCTGACTCTCCTGGAACTGGACCTTGGTCAGGTTAGACCTTTGTAAATGCAGGCTAGGAGAGTGAGAGGTGGCTATGTGGCCACCTTTATCCTATGTGATTAGCCTGTTGACCTGGCTGCTTCCCATGACATCTATAGGAAGCCTTGGTTCCTTGTTTGTTCCACCTATTGTCAGTCATGCAATATCATTGTTGGGATCGTTGGGGGTGATGTGGATTGCATGTGAACTAATTGACTTGTTTGTACCCCTGGCGATTATTCATGGAATGACTTTTCTATACTCAGTACAGTCCACTTGACTGGTTTGTCTTTCTGCTGGCTGTGTCATTCATGCTAGGTCTAGTCATTGGCAAGACAGCTACAAAACATGACTTTAATAAGATGAATGTACATCAAGTTTTAAAGCACCTCCTATACTAACTAGAAACATTGAAACTAAAGGACTTTGATTAAACTGTGTTTGGATCAAGTATAAAAGTTCTCCACAGCAATCTTTATGCCACTGTAAGCCACATACTTGATAAGATGCTAAGAAAAAAAAGAGATAGCTAACTGTCAGACAAGTAGGACATAGTAGAACTTCCTTTATTCAAGCTGTGATCAGAAGCTCTGTCTGATTTTGTTTCTCAAGTCCTAAGGAGACATTAAAATCACCTTAGATTTAAAAGGTAAAAAAATGTATTGCTTATCTTTGATATCTACAATGTCTACACTGAAGGTTTCCAACACAGTCAGTAGTGAGAAGCAGGTTGTTGAGATGAACTGTATTCTAATAGTATTTATTTATATCCACTGACTGTATAGATAGCCTAATTATCACAGCTGAGGATGTAAATATGTTGCAGAGCATTGAGTTACATTTGGGTAGATAAATTCCATTATTTATGACATAAAATCATCAATGTTCTTACTTATATCTTGAAATAAACAAAACTCACTTACTTATCTTTCAGTTCTGATACTTTTTGACCAACAGAGTTCAGAAGATTTTCTAACTTCTGTTTTCTCTCTTCCGTTTTCTTGAGATTACTACAAAAATGTAACATTTATTTTAAGACTATGGATCCAAAGGGGGGAAACAAAAAAGAGTATGTGTAACAGGAAAGTCATTGGAGATAGTTCAGACAGTTCTTTCTTGTGATTTACATTAACAAAAATCTGTTTCCACATGTAAAAGTTCCAATTACTTCTCAACACACAGCTTTAAAAATTGAAACCAAACACCCCTTTCAGATGTATTCTTAAAGAGGAGAAGAAATTCTTCAAATACTAAATTTTAAGACCTGACAAAATAGTAAGTATATATTCCTTAGGCTATGGATAGTCATAAAACTATGTCAAATATTTTTGATACCAAGGAGAAACTGATTATCCTTAGTACCTGACTGAAAAAAGAGGAACTACACCTCCCACAAAATAGCACTAGTTCCACCAACAGAATACTTTTTAAGTCTACCTGTGATGTTCATTTCTCCCTGACACACTTCAGCTGAGATACCTAAATTGTGATTGGCCAAAAAGTAACCAAGGTACAGCTTCCAGGAAGAAACTAATACAGCACACTTACTTTTTCTGTCTCAGCACGAACGTTTTATTATCTACGGATGAGGTATGGTTTCTTCTATCTTTTGTTATTCAGTTCCTCCTTAGCAGCTTTAGTTCCATCTACCACCATTGGAATTAAGAACATTTATTTTGTAACAGTGTCTAACTTACGCTTCCAAGCCAGCCTTTTCTTTTTCCAAAGGCTGAATTCTTTCTAGGACATGGGAATACTGGACATTGGCATTCACCCAAGCAGCCAACGGAGCAGCTGCAGCACTGGCTCGTTTTGCATTCTGAAAGAAATAGCAGAAATTCATGGAAGTATAATGTAGATGAAATAAATATAGGATAAATAACTGCATCAAATTTACAAGTTATCAACTTAAATATGCCAATTAGCCAGCTCCTCTACTGCACTAAACTTTTAAACAGTTACTAAAAGACTGTATTTAAGGCCATCAATCTGTGTTTAAAAAAAAAAAAGGGTCTCTTTACAACTATGAAGCTTAACTGAAGTCAGTTCTAAATTAATGCATAATTTATCAGTGTTGTTCCTTCTCTCAGGGAACTACAACTTTCCTTTTAAAAATTAGGAAAATAGTATTTAAGGAATGCTTTTTATAGCTACTGCCAAAGCAATTTTCAAAGACCACTCATACCTTTAATCATTTTTACTCCCCCTTTTTTTAATTAAGTGAGCTGTTAAAACTCTTAGTGGTACAAGAAGGCCAGGAGTGAGTTACAATTCCTTGATCTGAGTTCTAATTTATACCTGTGACAAAAATCTCTGAGGACTTGACTCCTTAATGACTTCAAATCCCACCACTCCTCAGTGACCAACAAAATTCTTGCTATTAGAGCCAGTACTCAACAGAGTGACTTCTGCTACACTTCTGTCTCTTTATACTGACAAATTCTAGAAGTAGATTAAAGTTCATACTAAAAACTATGTAGGCATGTCAGACAATCACGTCTTTTTCTTTTCCTTCTTTTTTTCTTTTTTTCAGTTTATGTAATACAATCAGGAATTACCTTTGGATCAAAAGACGTTCTGTTTTTATAAAGAAGTTCTTCAACACTCTCTCGTATTTCTTTTGGGATGTTACGGGCATCAAAGGTTGCTATGTCCTCCCTCACACCTCTTTTGGCCAAGAAACTGTAAAATGAATGAAATAAGGAAGTAAAGAAGAAGCAAATGTTAAAGAGTTTACTTCACTATGCAACCAAAGGATTCTGAACACATGCAGAATATAACCAAGTATTTAATATTGTAACTTACTGTTTAAAGCTTTTAAATATAATCCTCACCTTTTCATGCTCACCCATGACGTATCAAAAATCCCCATCAGCCGTAAAACTCCTTCTAGTATGTCTCTGATTATGTCCGGGGGCATGCGGAGTGACCGGATTTCTGACAAGGACTCTGGCTTTATGTTTCCAACTGCTAATTTAGCTTCATCAACCAGTGGCTTAAAATATAAAAAGACATTAAAAAAAGACATGAGGATGCAAGAAACTGAACATTTGCCATTCCAGTTTTCACACAATTTCTTGTTCTTTTTACCTATTTTATTACCCTGCCATTGATGCATATTCACATGGACAAGTTACTAAAAAATTGCCGTGTGTTTATTTAGTGACAATGAATCTATTTCCATTTAAACCAGCACATTATAATCGTGACATTCTCTAACTTTTTATTCATCAGTATTATTCATAAAGATTATACAGATACTACTATCAATCCTGTTTGTTTGCTCTTTCACTATTTAAATTTCGTTGTGATACAGGTATGTTTTAATAATGACGCTAATTATTGCTTACAGGCATGCCTGAGGAGGATGTCTTTGTAAAGACATGTAGAAATACAAGTCACAAAAGCTTTCTACTTTCAGCAGCTAAACAAATCCAGACAGCCTTTGCCCTTATCAAAAAAAGTAACAAAATGGTAGGAAAACAGAAGTTAAAGATTATCATTACAGCCTGTGCACACCTTGCACATCCTTCATATCTATCAGAGACCACAGAAAGGGATTTACTCTGATCCTCTAGTTCTATGTCACTTTCAATACAATGGTATAATTCCTTGGCACCTATGGTATCAAAAGGGAAAAAAAAACTTAGTTTCTGTACTTTTCTCTTATTTTTTAGTACAATTTTAAAAAGGATGGGATGACAAATAGAGACTAAAAGCAATGACTGAACGCACACACCTCCCAGAAACCTGATGCTTAACAGATGTAACGCCTCAAACAAGCAGTTTGCTATAATGCTATTAGGATACATAATTTCC
This sequence comes from Merops nubicus, assembly GCF_000691845.1. NCBI lineage: Eukaryota > Metazoa > Chordata > Aves > Coraciiformes > Meropidae > Merops > Merops nubicus. The sequence continues at coordinate 22,473 of NW_008603503.1, read as the reverse complement.
AGAATTTAGCAAAAACTGGAAATTATCTTATTAATCTGTTTCCACCCAGTTGATAGTAGCAAGCCCTATGATTCCACCAGCTTGACCAAGTCAGAGTAATGCAGTTGATCTATACATTAGAATTTTAAAAACATTCCATAATCTGCATAAACCAGCTGGACTTATGGCAGCATAGAAAGAGCAACTTGAGGTAATATATGACCTGAAAATTCTTTCTGTAACTATGGTCTAATAGAACATAAATGCTAAAAGCAGAACCTAAATCTGGCAAACAGAATATTGTTTTCTAATCCACGGAAGTTTTAATATCAGAGTAATTTAGAGCAAAAGTCAGGATAAATTTTGCAGAGCCATTTTCCATGGCAGGACTTGAGTAAGTCAAAATCAGACTGCAAAATATTACTTTTCCTTATCAGCTCTTACCTGAACCTCTTTTAGTTCATCTTCTATTTTTCTTTTTCTTTCTTCTATTTCTGCAGCCTCCTCTGCTATTCGGTGTTTTAATTTTTCCATTTCTGTTTTTTGCTCACTAGCACTCTGTAAAAAAAAGAGTATCTTTAGTTTTCAAATTTACACAGATTTTATTCCTTTAGATCCTCACTTCCTTTAGTCTGGATTATAATGTAATTGGCACAATACCAATCAGAATAAAGTATCTGAGACTACACAGTTTGACTGGGTAACAAAATTATATGGAATAAGCATCTTTTGTTTTTACTTGTGTCTCCTTCACTTTCTTTACCACAGACGAGATCTGTATCTCTGTTTTTGAAGCTCAGTACAACCTTTCTTCTCATTGCCTTGGATTTTCCAATCCTTTATCAAGATGTCAGTTCCTTTCCTAATGCACAAGAGTGACAGCTTGTGTAACATTCTTTCTACATTTGAAAGTAGTATCTTCCTACCAGTGCCTTTGTAGCTGCTTGTATTTCTATTTCTTTTACAATATCACTTAAACTCCCCTTCTCTATAATGTTCATAAAAGCACAAGTTGTGTTTGAACTATAGCCAATTAGCTTAAAAATACTAATGTATTATTTACTTGTAAGTCTGCACCCACGTGTCTGTAAAGATGCCTGTCTTACATCCTACACATATATTGTAACCTACTTAGATTTACATGGTTTTTTTCCTGAATTTGTACTGTGCTGTATGGTAATACAGCAATCAGTAGCCATTAGCCATCTCCAGGACTCCTAAACACTTTGGTACAACAACATATATCTAGTATATGAAACTGCAATTAAAAAAATTTTGGGTATCCTGAAGTTAAAAAAAAAAAATAATAATAATTGAGACTAAATGCATAAAATACATAAAATAAAAGACTAATATTCTAGGCTCTGTTCACCTAAAAGATAGAAGAAAAACAAAGCCCAGAGTTTAGGTTTTTCCAGTACATAACACATTAATTATAGCTAGCAGTTGTTGAGGTGAGTTGAATTTGTAGCAGAAGGCAACAGACATATACAATCAGAGAAAACCTTGAGATTAATAATAATCTGAGTACTTAACCCACACCACAGACCACTGTGTCATTGAAAATTACATTCAAATCTATAAAACATTAGCTACATAAAATTAGATTAGATATTTCATGCAAATGTGCATGTACTGAATGATAGTTCTGAATAAGAAAACTAAATTTAAAATGCTAGAGGGCACCTATACTTTATGCTAATATAAATAATCAGGATTCTACTGTAATTTTTCCGACGTCAGTGGGCCTATCATGTTTCATTGCTTTTGGTCTATTCTTTTATTTTCTCCTGCAGTGTATGTAATATGTGCTACCTACACAACAGGCAACTCTACTGGACAATAGTAAACAGATTTAAAACAGAAATCAGGGAAACTCGTGTCATAAATTCTTTGATGCTGGCAGTCAAGACACCACACCAACCCTCATTAGTCAAATTCATGTATGGTAGGCAGAAAGAGCCTGAATACATTAAAAATTGCCAACAGAAGTTGACGTAAAAAAGGGAAGTAATGCACCTTTAAAACACAGTGAACTCAGTGCTTTGAAAGAGCAGGTATCTACTTTACTGCATACAGTGTCTCCATTACTGAGCTTCTTGGTTTTTTCCTTCAGAGTGATCAGAATAAACCAGTGAAGGTAGATTCATTAGGGTTTATCATCCTGTCCTGGTTCAAGTTAGACCAGAACTAATTCTGCTCAGTGATTTTACTTTCCAGCTATGTCTCCTAACTAACTGCACTTCCTGAAGTTAATAGCATGTTTCTGCAGACAGCGTGTGCTTCTAGCAGTGATGATGCTCAGTGTTTAGTCTCTCCCAAGGACTGGTGTGCAGACCAAGGTCTCCGCTAAATCTTGTGTACCACACTGGGGGTGCACCCAGCTGCACCTGCGGGGGGGAGGGGACAGGACAGGTGACCTCGAGCTGACCAACGAGGTATTCCATCTCATACGTCATATTCAGTATAAAGCTGAGGCATCGTGAGGATCAAGCTCTTCTTCAGTGGCCTGTGTCTGATGAGTGCTCCACCCGTTCTGCCTTTGATCCTGATCCCTTTGTTTCTGAATCCAGTACCAGCATCCAACTCCTGAATCCAATTCCAATCTGCTGCTGAGTCCAGTCTGGGACTTCCCCAGTCCGGGCTCCACAGCATCTGAGCATCAGTGGTGACAGTGGCATAATTGCCATGGGGGGGCGGTACATTCCATACTGGTGTTGTATGTATTTCATTTACTGTTATTAATTTCACTAAAGCTGTTTTAGTTTTCTTTTCGAGTCCCCATCTCTCTCTCCCTTACTCCATTTCCCCTCCCCTTTGGGAAGGGAGAGGGGTTAATGGAAACCATCTGGCCCAGCCTTAATTCCTTGACGCCTACATTTATGATTCCTACAAGTATCAACGTAGAGATCTATTTTCTGCACAATTACTTAACAGAGGAAAACCTACCACTTCAAAAATCAGAATTTTTTTGAACAAAAATTCAGGAAGTGATGTACACAGACGTATTATTTAACATTCTTTGAGGTTAACTTTAGAGGATTGGACCTCATGAAATGAATACTTAACAGTCCACAAATTTAATTCCTGGTATTTGTACTTGAAATAGTGCTACCTGTCAATATTTTGTTGAAAGCTCCTATCTGTAATAAACATTATGAAACAGATCAGTTTGGAATTATGAAGTTCTAGAGAAACTTTCAGACTGAACTACAGTAGTGAATACTACTACAGGTCCAAAACTTTCACTGAGCTCTTCTTACTCAATCAGTTCATATATGACTAAAGTTATATAATCCTCCATCCTGTTGCAAGTTTACTCAAGTCTTATTCAAGGCTTATGCATCCCCTTAGGTAAATTCTTATAAAGGCATCAGGGTTTATACCTCTTGAAAAGAACACAAAACCCAGGCAGTTACATAGACTAAAAATAGAAAAGCATCTGTTTGAGGTTTTTTTCCACTTTTGATGAGATTGTAAACACCTGCATAGATACTGTAATTTCTTGAAGGGCAGCATCAGCCTCATCCTGCTTCGTTTTGAGTAAAATGCTTTGCTCTCCAGCTTTTCTGTTGAGGTCATCTACCAGGGCTTTAGCTTCATTCAGCTTTGAGACACCCGCCTATAAAATTTTGTAAAAAGCAGTTATAGAACAATTAATTTCAAAAGGATCTAAATGAAGGTTTGTTACAAAGAGTATATACAAACTAGGAGTGATGTAGACTAATATTCTTTTTTAAATTTATGTTCCCCATTTTCTCAATAACATTTACATTTTCTTGGTATTATTTAACCCAACAACAAGATTTGATGTGTCACCATAAGATCTATTACCACCTCAAAAAGCTGAAAACAAAATTCTCAAAATAACAGACCTTTACTGGAACAGCAACTAGTACACGCTCTTATTCTCATTAATTCAATAGTACTTCAGTTAACTGATATTAACTCCATATAATTATATCTCATCTAAAAATAAATCTATAAAATTAAACAAATCAGACTATCCTATTTCTACATATTTGTACATTCTCTAAAGAACACAGATGTACATAAAACAAAGCTCAGTTATGCTTAAGATTATTTTCTATATTCACACTTCCTAAATTATTTACTTTATGGGAATCAGATCACAGTATTATTTCAAGGTACATCTGAAAAAAATATTAGCTGGAAGATGTTTTGATTTAGGATACACATCTCTAATTTTCATGTTAATGATTACTTTTATTTGTCACGACCAAACCACAGCTACTTTCTAAAGAAATAAAAGTTATTTCTATTATTACAAATGTAAATCTTCTTAAGTTGCTTACTACCATGATAGAAAATATTAGCAGGCAGAAGAAAAACAGTGTAGCATACAAGGCAAGGAAGTAATTTGGTTTTGACAGATGCTTTAAAAAGAAATACAGATTTCCAAGTGCAGTTTCAGAAGAGCAGCAAGGGTCACTGGGAAAGGGAGGTGAAAGGGAAGGGGGAAGGGCAAAGGCAAAGGTTACATGTCCTCAAGGATCAGACAGATCTTTCCAGAAATATACCGGGGGGGAGAGAAGGAAGTGTGACTGGAAAGGTAACAAATGGGACTCCAAAATAAGTATGCTATGCATACAGAACAGGAGTAAAGCAACATCTGTGAGAGCAACTGTGCTTGGTCTAGATCTGTGTAAAGGTTGGAAAAGGAACAAAGGGAATCTTGGTCAAAGCTACACAAGAGCGCCATGATGTTAAAGATGATAACTTGTTGAACTAAAAGGACGCAAGAATCACACAAAACAGGAATTTGCTGTAGAGATATAAAGAAAGGAATGGACTAGAGAGGGGAAATATATACAAGCAGGGGCAGGACTTCAACTGATGGAAAGATGACAGGTTGTTTGCAACAAAAGTCCAACACACATGGATGAAAAAATTTAAAGTGCTTTCAAGCACTTTTTACTCTTCCATGAAAACATACCCAGTCTGATACATTATTGAGGAAAAATATTAACAGAAACAAGAAAGCATTCTTCACTCTTTGAGGCATTTGGATAGAGACGCACATTAAAATTCATACTGTTCCTTTCCTGAAGACACAGCATGAGCATACGCCAAGGAGGACACCTCACACAACCATGTTAGGAGCTACAGCCTCTTAACACACATGCCGTTTCCAAACAGGAGAGTATTTTGAAAAGCCATATGTTAAAAATGTTTTAAATACATACCTGCAGGTGGTTCTGCCTTTTTATTAGCTCTCTCCTTTTACTATTATTGATGGCACTGTAGATACGAAGGAATGTCATATACTTGCTAGGTGTTGCTCCATACATTTTACATGATTCATGGATTGCCAGAAATGACTTCAAAAAATCAGAGTCACCTGTACAACATGATTTGTTACAAAGATAATAATATTTAATGTGATATAAGAGTGAGTATAACTACTGAAAAACAACAGAATATGGTTTTTGAGATACGAATTATGGGTACTCAAAATATCAAATTATACTTTTTTTCAAAGTACTCTGGGAGAAACAACATCCGATTTCATTTGAAATGCATATTACTCAGAAAGAAATGTATGAAAATGTTTCAAAGTTATAAAATATTTCACCGATGTTTGGAAAAGAGAGCAAAAATAATTACAGATTACTGAGGACTAATCATACAAGAAACTTCATTCCCACAAAAATCCAATTTTAAAATATTTGAACTCTTTTAGACAGGAAGCCCATGTGGTTTTGTCTCCTTCTTTAGTCTGTCTCCTCTGACGACAAACTAAAAGGTTTTTATGAGCATTCCAGGTCCTTCAGTTTGTTCAACACTTTCTTAAATGAAGCCCAAAGATACTGTAAAATAAATTGTATTACCTTACAAAAGAAAAAAAAACACTAAAATATATCTTTACATAAATTAATACCATTTTTAAGTACTGAGGTACAGATTAAGGACCATGACCTAGGATAAAGATGGATGACAGCATAAACACTACATCCTAAATTTGGCCATTACTGTAGCATGTCTATTAAAAAGCAATACAAACCAAGAAATCCCAAATGAACCACCTAAAATTTTACACTCTGTTGGCTCCATGACTTCTAAGCACTTAAACCCATTCTTTATAATAAGCAGCTAAAAGTAGTATTATGCAAGTAAGTGCTGACATAGATGTCCTAGATTATATTTTACACCCTATTTTTAAAATGGTTAAATTTGAAGTTTTATCATAAAAATAAATTATTCTTAAAAAGAGGTATGACTTACCAGAAATTAGTCATTAAAAAATTATTAAAGTAAAATGAGCAGGTCTAGGACAATAATAATGAAAACATAGAGACTGAAAAACTCTCAAAACATCCAAGTTTTGAGGTTATGAAATAAGATCCACATAGAAGGGAGACACAGAACAGAATAAAACAAGATGCAGCTTAATCAGTTTAGAAAATTGAATATCTATAGTGATTGCTTGTGACAGAAGAGAGTGGGTTTGATCAGCCAGGATGCATGTTCCAAAATTATGTCCCCTTGAGCGAAATGCCTGCCATGCAAGCAATATTAAAGTCTATAGTGTGCTGGCAAAAACATATTCGAGGTATATATGCTATTTATTATCTACGCCCAACACAGGACTGAGTATTTTATAAGTAATAATAACTAGTGGGTCCACCTAAATGTTACCTGATTTTTTTTTCTTAAGTTCCTTAGGTTCTTTTCCATTTTTTTCTTGTTCATCTGCATCATACAGAAGCATTTCAGGTATCTAAAAAAATGAACATGAGTTTTTGTATGAAAATTATGAACAACAAAAATTTACGTTGAAATAAAAAAAAAACACCTTCAATCTAGTTTCTCAATTTAAAAGCCTGAATATGGTAGCTTTATTCAGACTAAGGTATTTATAGTATATTGTCAAAAAGGTCAATTCTGCCTTTCCCTGTCACTGATAACTTCCTGTTCTCTCAAGCAGAGGAACTTTTGCTGGCTGTAAGAAAGAGCAACTAATTCTCAGAAGACTCTCACGATAACACAAATGTCAAAGATATAAAAAGTTACACAGCTCAACAAGAAATGAGACAGTCTGAAGTACAACTCTTGTGGATACACCACCAAAATTAAACAATGCCCAAGTCTAAGTCTTTAAAGTCTTTTTCACAGTCTAAGTGTGGGCTCACCTTCATATCTTATGAGCTATATAATGTACAATGGTAAAAATTAACAAGATATATTCAAAGGTCCTGCCATGCCACTAAAGGATAAGACTCCATTTCAAAAAAAATAAATCCCTCCTGAAGTGAAAGTGAAAATACCCAAAAAAAATATTTTTTAACTACAGATAGAGCTGGTACAAACACTTTTGCCGAAACTAATTTTCAGTACAACCTGCTGTTGAAACTGAGGCAGGATGGCAGGTGGAGGCGCCCCAGTAACCCAGGGAAAAAAAGGACACTCTGCACCACGTGCTCCCATGGCTCTCCCAGGAGTGAACAACCCCATGGTCCTTGTGTGAAACCCATCCTGAGTCAATGGGAGAGGCCAGATTATTTTACAGATTAGATTCAAGGAACAGGAGTCTTGGGACACATTATGGGATGCAGTAGAAGAGCATTTCAGATTGCACAAGACTTACTATGGGTTGGTGAGGCACTTGCAGTTAACATCAGAGGCACTAGAAGGTCCAGACCAACTGCCTGAGAGCCTGTGGAATCTGGGAGTAAAATGGGACCCAGCTGCACATGTCTGTGTGAGTGTACATGTAACACTCATGTGCCTGCACAGGATGCAATGGGGAGACTCCAGATCCATGGCCAGCCACTGGATGGACAGGATGTCTACACCCTGTTACTGGAAGGATCCACTCTCTGTGTGTTTGTATGAGCCGGTATCATCAACACAGTTGGCTTTAACATTTTGCTTTCAGTCTGCTTGTGTTTTGCTCTTAAATGCTGTGTTTGATCAGATTCACAGTAGCTAGCATGTTTTTCAAGTCAGCCCACAGACAGAACTAAACATAATGTTACTGGTAAAATAACAATGCTAGTATTACTTAACTGTTGTGATGAATTTTCTGTCTGTGTAATAATTACAAGGACACTTACTTCACAATTTTAAATATTTTGGTCTTGTTTACCAAAGCTCAGTTATTTTTGGAGATCCTAATTTAAAAAAAAAAAAAAACAAACCACAATTTTTAATTAATGCAACATACCTTTCTCATACTGTTTTCTGACCAGGTTTCCATCCACAAAACCTGACATTTCTTGTACAGTGCTGGATTACTTTCACAGTTTATTGTGAAATTTAAATTGGTAGAATCCATGATTAAGACAACATGCAGATTTTGTTGGATCCCTAAGAAAATACAAGACAGTAAATACTGAGTAGATAATCTGACTACGTGATGGTAGATCTATTGCAAATACAACATCATTTACTGTCCTTCAAATACCAGAAGGCAAATTCTGAAAAAAAAAAATTATTATTACACTATATCACACTAGGGCAGGAATGTTTATAAACAGAACTTAAATTAATTTACTATCATGGATTCTCATTAAGTATATTACAATATATTTTTTACCACTAATTCTCATTCCAATCTATATGAACTAACAGAATCAATTAGAAGCACGTCCAGAGCCATTGCATGACTGCCACCATCTCTATTCTTTCAGTCACATTCTTCTATTTATTTGTAAACTATTTGATCTTTTTGGACCAAGGAAGAAACAAAAATAATTAAGAAACCTATCTGTAAACTTGCTTATGATCGCTCAGAATTCAAAGTGATTTGTAGGTATAATTGACAAATAGAAGAAAACTTTGTTACTAGATATACAAGCTAAACAAACCAGAGAACAATGAGTACAAAAGCTTTCTTCCTTTTAATTGATTTCAACAGCAGATTTCACAACAGCTCTGTAGAACATTTGTGGATACAAAATTTCAGATAGAAGAATGAATTGTAAGCTGAGGGTTCTGTATTCTCAAATGTCACACCGCAGTCATTATTCCTGCCTGTTTTTTTATAACAAAGTGAAAGTTAAAAGTGCACACAAAATAAGGACCACTTTAGAAGTTATCTGTCCATTAGTATAGCCCTCTTGTAACTCTGTAATATATTACAACTTCTAATTCTGCTCACATACGGTATGTGAAATAGTTGAAAACCGGTCCTGTAAATCCATCTTGCGAAGCTTGATCCTTCAGAGGAGATAGTAATGGTTCTAATTCTTCTGTTTTATATAGCCCAGGAACTTCTCCTGTTTCAAGAAGGAATTTTAAATGTCAGAAAAAATACAATATAATACTTGAAATTCATTTGAAGGATTCCCTTCAAACTCCTGTATAGAGAATTTGGATACAAGTATTCGCCTCCATATTTTTACGAGTATCTTCCCACATTCTTCAGCATTCTTTTCATGATATCATAAAAAATCTCAAATTATAGTTATTCCATTTAACTTAAACAACGTGCTTTGTTTAAATTACTGAAATATACTTCAAAAGCTCATTCAAATCTACCCAAAGACGTGACACAATACTGCACAAAACCAAATCACACTACTTTGTTATACATTGGAAAGGAGAAACATGAAAATGAGTAGTTATCTAGTTATCTCACACACAGAAGTTTAACACTGGCTGATGAGAGTCTGATACTGTAAGGAGACTTGGATTTGCACCTGGGAGATAAGAAAATCTGGTGCTTTTATCAAGCAGCTCTTAAACTACTGCAGTTCCAAAATACATTTAGTAAGTTAGACTCAGTGCTTCAATGATCTCTCTGATCAAGGAAAAAAACTAGATAACAAAATAAAGTCCCTTTTGTTATTTGTTGTTATTATTACTTATCATCTTATTACTTACAGCAAAGTGGGCTTTGCTGTGTTCCTTTAGGCAAAGGACTCAGTCTATATAATCTAGTAAAACACTGGGACAGATCTTAATTTTTAATTTTATTAGAAAAGAGAAGCTGAAGAGTAGAAGATATTATAATTTTGTTCTTACACAATTGTAAATAACTCCTCGGAATTAAGTTACTTAACTTGAAACTTGGAGGAACTGAAAGCACCCACACTGAAGGGGTGGTTAAAGGCTAGCTCAGTGAACTTCAAGTCATCTTCTCGTGTCCAAGCACTCTAGCTAAAACAGTGTAGAAAGCTAACTAACACCTCTAGTACAGACATAAAGTTAGAAAACATCACCCAGTTCTGCCTACTTGAACTAACTCTGTGTGGTAGAAGTCATAGCATAACCTTTCTGGACTTGTCTCACCTGAAGACAGTAAACTATTGATCATCTCAAGGAATGTGGAATGAACAAACTGATAGTCTTCAAGCAGCAATACCACCTGCTGTGCTTCAATACCTGCAAGCTCCATCACCTAGAAACAGGGAAGACATTTAAATCTCAGTGTATGGAATACAGGTGCTCTTCGTAAGAGTAAGATCATCTTTCCTTGATCATATATCACATACATAGTTTCTCCACAGCATTGACACTACTTTATATTCATGAAGACTAGTAGGTGATTCAGTTACATGAGATACATCTTTCTACCTAGATTTACAGCTTGCCAATGAAAACATAATTAAAACAGCCTCTTTCATAAGTATCTTTGTTATAATATTTATAATTATTATTAATAATTAAAATATTTTTTTAAAAAAATACAAATATATGTCCAGATGTGACTCAGTCATAGAGTTGTATCACTTTCCTGTGCGGGCTTAGCTCCAGAATTTTATTTAGCATTGCTGGAAGGCACTTGGAAACTCATGAGTTAAGGTTTTAGTGTGTTTTTAAATAATATGTACTTGCATCAACCACTAAAATTTTACTTGATTCAGCTACTATTCTATTAACTGGAATACCAAAGCAGAGACAAAAAATAAAAATATATACAAACATAAAAAAAAAAACCCTTTCCAATATTCACATAAATTTAGAATTTTTGAAGTACTCAACATTCATAAAAACAGCTCTAGTATTCAAAAAAGTGGAGTTTTAGGTAATTACTATAAAGAACAGTACACACATCTAGATATTGAGAACTTCCAAAAAAATCTACATTTTTAAATCTGACATTTTGCTTTACTTAAAATATCCCTTCACGCAACACTTTTGTGTCCTTCAAAATTCCCATATTCTTTTTGGGTTTTAATACACATTTACAACACTTCAAAATAAGAGACACCGAGTGACTTACATGTTTAAGATCATTTTTGAACTGCTTCAGCTCATAGCCTCTGGAAATTTTGGGAGTAATCAGAACAGCTCCGTGCATATGACTAACTAAAGAGGTAACTGTTCGACGACCTACACCACTCCGTCCTGCCAAAAGAAGTGATCCTCCAGGAAAACTTAGCACTCTGTCCACTTTAGACACATAACTGAGGACTTCTTGGAACAGTAAAATCTCTATCTCTTTTTTGTCTCGCCCATAATGAATAATACCCTATCAAAAAAAAAAAAAGAGAGGTGTGTTCACTAACAATAACTAAAAGCAGTCAAGTATGAAAGCATTCAGTACTTAGAAGTTTAGAAAAGGGCTTGAAAGCTTCAGAGACCACACTGGTATTCATTACAAATAGGTTATTTGTGTGACAGAATTTAGATACCTTACGTACACTTTATGAGTAACAAACAGATCACATTACCCCCAGCATCAGGATACTCTAGAACTCTTTGATATATTGAAATAGAACTCTACCACTGAATTATTTAAAATTAAAGGACCAGAACAAAGTCTGAGCTGTGTCTCTGAGAACAGATTAATCAAAACATAACTTAGAAGAACATTTTAGGCAGATAAATGCTGCACAGTTGTGGATTATGGAATCTCCTAGTGAAACACACAAAATAACAGATTGTAAGATTAAATTCGGCCTCGTCATACTTAATAAAACTTCATCTTTGAATCCAAATGTAATTGTGTGACCAGAAAAAAAACAAACAAACAAACAAAAAAACCCACTCTTTGGTTACTGAGACTATTGAACTTCATCATTTCCCATATAGTCTATTGGTCACAAGCTGGCAGTTAAGGATAGGAAGTAGCTCCCCGTGTACAAGAGCAATCCATCAAACACTTCTCCACTGGGAGATGATCTCAAAACTCTCATCCTGAAAACCAATCAGGCTCACAGAGTTAACACTTTTGCTCTTCCTCATCAAGCTCAATTTTTGCACTTTACTGTTTAAAAGCATCACAAATCTCCAAGCAATCCATTTGTAGTTCCTCAAATAAAAATTACAGTAGTAAATTACAAATTCAGAAAGTAAACATTCAATAAAACACTTTGGTACTCAAACAATACACAAACACTTATGTACATCCATGTTTCTCAAAATTTTGTCTATCAAACTGTTGTAAATGTGACCAACATCTTTTCATTAAAATAACCCTGCCACACACTTCCTAATGCCTGCCACACAGTGTCACAAACCTTCCCTCACTTCATTAAATTCAAAAAGATGATTCCTTGGACAAGCAGCAGACCCCAACCTAAAGCTCGTGCTTGCATGTTTCTTTCTGCAAAAAAATGTCTAGAATAATTGCTATGAATCCTTGCTGTGTATATTCTTTAATATTGTCTCACTTTTTGAATGGTATCTTTCAGGTCTGTTGAGCTCAGTCTGCCAAGTGGCCTCCCATGTGGTGGTAGTGCCTGTCCTGGTGTGATGAATGCCTCTTGACAAGCTCCCCAGGTTACATAGAAAATATCTGTGAAAATAAAAGGAACCATTTGAAAGTTTAGGTGCTCAGCTCATATGCTATATGACCTGATTAAACTGATTAGATTAGGAAGTTCCTAAACAAAAAATACAACTTTGTGTAGTGAGTCTCAAGCAGATTTACCTGCCATATTGTCCAGAACATCTGAGCCCCAATCACCTTGAAACACTTTCATCAAAATATTATCAAATACATTAAGTTCCTTCATGTCAACAATTTTGTCACGGAACAAACGACGTGCTTCATAAGCAACAATTTCCAGTACATGGTCTGCAGTTTGGATCAATGATCCTGAAATAATTAAGGAGAGATTTAACTTTGTATATTTATAATAGATGTTACATTTCTCCTATTTCCCATTTCAAAATATAAGATTGAAAATAAATGAAATTACATACCAGCAGGAGAGCATCAGTAAGGAAGAAATAAGAGAAAAAGTAAACGTTATGAAGTTAATAGTATCTTTATGGATCATTACAAGTTAAAATGAAACATATTCTATTAAAACAAGTTTAGTGCCAGCATTCTAATAAAAGTGAACAAGGTTTTGCACATAAAAATTAAAAGAAAATATTGCAGGCAAGGAAAACAAGAAAATCCAGGAGTCTGTTTTAAAGAGGAGGAGAAAGACTGATAACAATAAAAAATCTGTATTATAAAATAGCACTAGAGAATACAAAGCTTCAACATTCTTCACAAAAGAAGGAAGGTGAGACAAGTAAATAACATGCCATATTGTGTGTCACTGAAAAAGTGTATGCATGTGTCACCTTCAGCGACAGCCATGGAGTCCTCTGATGGGCTGAGATTACCCATTCACTCATTGTTAGTGTAGCTTTTCTGACCTCATTCAAGCTACATTTATACCATGTGAAGGTCCCAGAAAATAAATGGGAAACAATCACATTACTCTTATACTTTCATATTCTTTAAGCAGCTCTCTATGCAACCTTTTAATTAAAAGTAAAAGTGAAAATACAATGAGAAATTGGTCATGACCTAGTAATAGTATCAATTTCAGAGACAAAAAACAAGATTAGAAAGAAGCCTGTGCTATCTGGAAAAGCACACAAAATTGAATACCTTCACAAGTGTCGCTGTTTCCAAATTTATGGAAGAAGAACTTTCAGACTAGACTGTAACAATCAAGCTTTCCCAAACTATGAGAATGTTTAGGCTTTTATATAGATACTTGTAAACTTTTACACAGATGAAATAGTTTTCTAGATGTTTTCTGTATGTTTACAGTTGTTTACATTCCTTTTTTGTTAAGTAGGTCATAGATGACGTGTATCAGTTGTAGGTCAATAGTCACCTCACTAGGGTTATACAGACAGGTGTAAGAGGACAACAGGCAAGTTTCTGTGGATCCAGAAGACAAGACATATGTCCAAAAAAAAAAAAACAACCCAAATCCCCCCCCCACCCCCAAAAAAACTTCATGTTCCCATAGAGAGAACACAGCCCCAATCTTCTAACTTCCCTTCAGCTATAAAATAGCTCCCACAGAAATTTTAAATCATCATTACTTATTTACTATATTTCACAGACTGAATTGTTGGGTATTTTTTTCCCCTCTACTGAGTTACAGACATTTCACAGTTTAAGAAAGAGGTGAAGGAGCTGCAAGCAGAGTCAACAGGCAGACTGACATCATTAATAATTTAGGCCATTTTAGAACTGCTTTATCAATGAAAACCAAGTATGTGACTTACCACCTGCTAAATCATATCTGAATAAACCAAGAACCCACTGAGTAAGAATATATGGTGTAAAAAGGTAATGACTGTGATCATCAATGGTGAATTTCGCTCGTACCTAAAAATGGAAGTTAAGGGAGAGGAAAAAAAGTCTTGTTTTAAAATGTAAAACACTTGGAAATGTAGCTTTAATTTTTTTTTCTAAAATGGCAGATCAACTACATTTCTATTTGGTCTATATATTTAGATATTTTATTAATGTATTCTTTAGGTTTTTTTAAAAAGTGCAAAAATTAATTGTTGAAGTCTTGCTTTCTGACCTCAAAAGATTTTCTTGTGATTGAAACATTTCTTTTGTACTTTTTTTATGCAAACTACTGTACAAGCCTACAACTGCTAGTGCAGTATTATTAGACTAAGCTCACCATTTTTTTTAAAGCAATGTCAAATATAAAATCCAAAGTAAACATAAGATGCAATAAAAACTACCTAAATTACTAACTGGCACTACAAAAGACTGCTTATAGAGACACTAACTCTTCCCCCAAAGAGGATATTTGAATTGACAACAATATCTTTAATTCCAAGAGTAACTGCCTTAATTGGTCCTAGTATGATGAGATTTAAACTTAAGATACCCTAGAATAGATTGATGTCATCATATGAAACTCCTGCTAAGTGGTGCATGCTAGCCAATGACTGTGCCAACATTCCAGTCAAAAAGATTGAGTTTATAGCATGGTGCTGTGTAGATGGGGACATGCATATATTGTTGGAACATACAGTAAGCACTTACATCCCCATAGGGACTAAAAGAAGTACTCAAGTATTTTGCTAGATAGAAGTCTGTAAAATTTCAAGTGAGAGCATAAAGCAAATTTATGTCTAAGCACCTATTTTTAACAGTGCAAAATTCTAATAGATAGACCTTGATGTGTGTAAAGGACTCCATTCTCACATCTCTCTTCTCCATTCCTAACAGCATCCAAAATATCTGAGCACAAAGCAATCTCTGAAGTACAACGTCCTCATCCATTAAGCAGGAAAACACTACTATCCATATTTTTTAAATCAGGAACTGAAAGCACAGATCAGTTAAGATGCTTGCCAAAATCATACAATAAATCTGCAGGAAAGCAAGAGCACTTACCATTAACTCAGTTTGCCTCTAATACCTAGGATTCTCTGCAAATAAGTGGCTCTAAAATTTGGATCAACATTATGAAAAAGATAAAAACTTGAATTTTAATTCTGATCAACCTTTTTATTATCTTTTTAATATCAAAAGCTAATTATCTAAAAAAAAAACCAAACAACATGAATTCTCCATATCCTTGAAAAAGAGATTAAATTTCCATACCTGTTCATATACTTGAACCATAGATCCTGCTAGCTGATGTATTTTTGGTAAAGAACCCCAAACTGGGTGATTCTTTAGGTTTTTCTGTAGAACAGGTTCCAAGTAGGCACTATAAATAGTTTGCAGTTGGTCTCGTTCCGGATAGCTACAAAGGGAAAAAAAACAATCATTATGGTCTATTGTTGTTACTATTTTTAATAAAAACATTTAAAGTTACATAGACAATTACTCAAAAATTTCAGTGAAGTGTCTCCATCTAGCAGCTAAGTAAAATGATTGTTTTATTGCAATAGGCCACCATCAGACATTTTCTAAATACATCCGTGTGTTCAAACTTAAACTTCTTTTCAGCTTCTCTAGCTTTGTAAATCAGTGGCACCTTAACATAAAGCTGCAAAAAGCAGTTTACTGAAAGCAAAATCATCCAACAGGAAACAGATTTCAAACACTTCACTATCCACAGGTAGCTACAGATCCCTCCTTAGCTGGTTTCTAAGAGGCAGCAAACGGCACCAAATCTGAAGACCCCAAACTCCTAGAAAAGATCAAAGACTAGAAGAGCCACATCTTCATAAAGACTAAGTAGAGCAAATGCCCTATAAACAGAGTCTGAATCTGAGTTCTGAGAGTCAAACTGATATCCACACACTTACTCAATTGCACACAGACGAACAATAGAAGTAAATCTGGAGGTAAGCTTATGTCTTCCTAATGTTCCTCCAGCAGACATAGAGGCCACAATTTGGATGTTTTCTAAACCAACCCATTCCAGATTTTCATCATAAAATCCTTGATATGTAAGAACCTTTAATAATGAAATATTTTGTTAAAAGAAAGCCAACAGAGAATTGTACAAAAAAAAAAAGGTAAGAAGTATATCATTATTGCTGTTGTCTTAATTGTCAGAGATATACTACTCCTCCCAGTTCGGTGTCAGCTGCAAACTTGCTGAGAGTACTCTCTGCCCCACTGTCCAGATCATTAGTGAAGATGTTAAACAGGTACTGGCTCCCAATCAGGCTTTGTGCCACTGATCACCACCCTCTGGGCCTGGCTGCTCAGCAAGTTTTCAACCCACCTCACTTTCTGCTTATCCAGCTCATACACAAACAGCTTTCTGAGGATCTTTTGACAGACAGCATCAACAACCTTAGTGAAGTCCAGGTAGACTATATCCACTGCTCTCTTCTTGTCTACCAGGTCTGTCATTTCATCACAGAATTTTACCAAGTTGGTCATCACTTGCCCCTGCTGAATCCAAGCTGACTACTCCTGAAGATTTTTCTGCCATTCATATGCCTAGTGCATTATAACCCATTGAGGTGAGCAATGAGGTGTCTTTATTTATTTATGCATATAAGCCAAATAAAAATGATACCTTATTTCTGGCTGACGCCTACATACTCAAAGTACAAACAAAAGTAATGTCAATCCAGATGCAGGATGTTAACTCTGAAAATAATCAATGTAGGCATTCACTACACACACTATACTATTTCCAGAATACTTAAGTCTCTTGATAAATAACAGACAGAAGTGTTCACCTGCTGTAGAAAAGCTACAAGAGTGCTTGTTCCCCATTTATCAGGTTTGGGTAGATTAATATCCTTTAAGTACAAAACAAGCCTTTCACAGTCCTTTGGTCTGTATACTCGCCCAGTATTTGTGCTGATTACAATGCAAGTTTGACTTAATTTTTGTAGAAGATGTTGAGAAGTAGTTTGTGCACTGCAGTGAATGGTAGCAATCTGAGTGGATCGGAGTTGAGAAAATGCATAATGAAGAAGCATCCTAAAAAAGCAAACACGTACATACATATAAGCATAAGTAACATATAAATGCATTAAAATATTGTGTATCCAAAGATATTGTCTAGTTTTTGAATTAAAATGCATATACTGCATACTATATTAATGTAACAGATGATGTATGACGTTTGCTGAATTAAGCGCTCTTGCCTTTACAACTGTAATTTTTCCATTCAAGAAAGTCAACAGAAGTATAGCATATAGCTACACAAAACAAATACCTAGCCTAATTATCTTGTACGTAGTGATTCAACCCAACTAAATAAGGAACCTAAGGTAGGCAACAGGAAGAGCTAAACTGAGCAGTCTGCACACAGGCATCTAGGGCATCTTGAGATGAGACCAGATATTGCATGTGCCTTTCAACTGTTGCTCCATGACTGCACAGGCTTTCCAAAGGTCCCGTTTAGTATCTAAAAGCCTCATTCAGACATCTTAGAAGCAGAGTGGCAGCCTGAACTTTCTATACTTTACCCTGTAGATGTTCTAAAGAATGTACTTATTTGCCACTTCAGAAGGTTTGTTTCAGCAGTAACCTAAACAACTGATATTCTAGGAGAAACTCATAAAATAAAACCATTATAACAAAACATTACAAACTTCGTCAAACATCTAGAAGTATATTTTGCCTAAAATAGGAAAAAAATTTTACCCCTTTCCACATCCTTCAGGACCCACAAGAAGAAATGGCTGCTTATTGTTGAAGTCTAGCCATGGTCTAAAATAATCTAAACCTCTCTGCATGTCTGGGGTTTCGATCACGGGAAGTTTTTGGAGATTACTGAAGTCATCAGCTGTTAGATTTTCAGGTCTTTTCAGCTGATATAGCATTAGCTGTCCAGTAGCAGTGTCATAATATGTGTCAAGGGGCTTCCTCGGATCTGGTGGAGATTCTTGTGCCCAGCTAAAGACCTTGAAAAAAAAAAAAAAAAAAAAAAAAGCTTCTGTTAAACCCGAACTCCTAATGACAAGATCTACAATTTCAAGCCAATCTAAGGAACTTTCAGAGAATACTTCTGTATAATTGAACTTTTAATTCTTCAATTTTATAGTTTTAGGGTTGCCTCTGAAAATTCAATCATGTTATGCATATGCTTTATGGTCAAGTCCTTAACTAAACAGTAACATATTTCTCTTTCACATATTATGTTTTCATAATATAAAGAACATAAAATAAACTGTATTCAGTAAAGCTTTATATAAAAGCTTTATCTTATTAGGCAGCACACTTAATAATCATAAGAATGAGGTAACCCCTTTGCATGCATCAATAGCTAATTCCAAGATCTGAATCTCAACCTTTACCATCTGCCCTGTGTATATGTCACAGCTCCGGGCTGTCTTTAGGAAGGAACAATCTCCTTCTCTCCAACACAAAACCCAAGTGCGATTGTGGACATAACGATCTCCAGGAACAACCTTCTGCAGACACTATGGACCAGCAATGCCACAGGGTTTTCCAGCACTATTCCCTATTCCTTGTGCCCTCAAGTACCTACATAAAGACAGACCACAAGCTACCGCATACAATATACAGCCTTAAAATAATGCTGTAAGAACACTTCCCTGGTAAGGTATAACAAAGCCCCCACAGTATTATTTCAAGCATTCTGAATAGAAAAAAAAAAAAAACCACCACAACACAAAATAAATCTGTATTGCAGATACACAATACATACACACACACAGAGTCTGCTATAGTGGGGTCCTTGCATAAAACAGCATGGACAGAGGCTGTTCTGTATCTCTCAGTGCAGCACCAAGGGACTGCTGCCTGGGCTGGGTGCACTTAACAGCCTTTCAGCAATACATGAAACATTCCTTTACTTCTCAGCTATTTCCCTATAGACAATAAAGACAGCAAACCATTTAGAACACAGATATTCTATTATTCTACATTTGCATTGTTAGAAGACAGAAAATCACCATTCGTACTACATATACTGAGAAAATTTTAATAAACCTGCTGAAAAAGATCATTACCTCTTTTGCAAATTCCTGTCGTGATTTCATGTTGAGATTGCCACCAAGACCACGTAACAAGTTAATAATAAACTGTCCACGATCAGTACACCCATGAAGATGAGACAGCCCATTCATCACAGTGCCAACTAAACTTGTTTCTACCACCGAGTCATTCTGTAAATTAAGTTGTAGTAGATTTAAATATATTCATAAAAATACATGTGATGTATTGCTAGTAGACTATTACTCATTGCTCTCTGACATTTCCACAACTGATGAAACATCTCAACAATGCTGCTATTCTAGAAAATTCATTTAACATGAAATTATTTTTAAGCATTGACCTGAGTTTTAATTCCAGACTACATATTGATGCAATTTAGGATAACCAGTCAGAACTTTCTTTACAGATCTTGAGAATTTGTAAGAAACCAACATAACTGTATACTGGAAATCCCTCTCATGAATGGATTGTTGACAGATTTTACAATTTAGCACCAAAGAGGATTTGCAGCCCCAGGATCAATGTTAGGGATTTTCTTCCATATATACCTGAAGATACTTTAAAAATCTGAAAATCTCCATGGGTGAAAGAACCAAGAGGGAAAATAATGTTAAAATAAGAAACACAACAGGCCCATGTATGTTCCTCAAGGAGAGGTACTGCAGGTCTCCCAAACACTAGCTTACTGGCTGCACCAGGGGATTTCTCCTAAATAATGTTTGTGCAACAAGAGCCACTTGTTCAATGCAAATGCAACTCCTTCAAGAGAAAGGGAATGTGGAATCCTTAAGGAAATCTAGAATTTGCAGAACAATTATCTTGATGTATGTCCCAGAATGACAGAATCCAAATAACGAACAAGGTTTTATGCTATCTTTTTTTAAAATTGTAATTACATATTGCTTTCCATCTGTTAAAACCTCTTTCAGCTAAGGTTTTAAGTAGGATCCTACAGAGCTGAAGTAATATACTTAAATCCAGGACAGAATAGTGAGAGTTGTTAAAATTTAGCATTCTGGACAATCAGACTTTTTAGATATGCCTTTATCAATCTTTTTAGGTATCTAGCATTACATTTCTCCCCAACCTATTACAAGCTTCAGTACACACTGTGCAGCTTTCCAAATTTTAGCTTTCTTTATTGTATGATTGTATCAAATATTGTATAGTACTGTATTTTTATTGTAATATTGTATCAAATGTTTCAAAACTTGAAGCACAGCAATCAGTTTTTAGAAACTTCCTACAGTAGTTCTAGTATTTAACTTATTAAGAAAACAGCTATCAAAAGAAGCACTGATGATTTTTTTTTTTTACTTAAAATTTAAGAATTAATATGAATGTTATCTTCAGTGATAAACTAGAAACATGGATCATCCTTAACAGGAGCTGAAATTTGATGAAGCACTTCATTACTAACCTTCTTCACAACCCAGTTTAAGGCCTTTTGGAAATAGTCCCCAATCCAATTTTCAAGGTTGTATCTATACTCTTCTGGCTGACTTCTTAGCCAAGACTTTATCAGAGAATTAAGATCTGTATCTTCATCACTAAGTCAAATCAAAACAAAACAAGATTCAAACAAACGCAAGGCATCTACATCTTCATATAGACAAGTTCAAAGGAATCAAAAAAATTCAGGAAAAGTTCAAGAAAAGACTTAATCAAGAATTTCTAACTGGTGACTAGTCCAAGGCTCAGGCGGTGTTTTCATCCATCCCTCAAGTGGAAGGGAAAAATACTGAAAGAGGGTGGAAAACACACCTGATTAATACATGGCTCAGAGACTGGTGCCACCGTTGGAATTTTGGGTTCTTTAATCTTGGGGAGGTTTATATGGCACCTGGTCTGCTGACAGCAGATGGATCACACCTGTCTCCAAGGGGAAAAAGGATCCTCATACAGGAGTTGGTGGGGCTCATTGACAGGACTTTAAACTAGCTTTGACGAGGGAAGGGGATAACACCAGGCTCATGAGAGATGTGCCTGAGGACAGTCTGCAGCCTGCTGTCCCACTTGAGGTAGACAATGACAATAAGACAGGACTCACTAGCAAGTTAGTAAGCACGGTACCAGCCAGGCATAGTCAGGCAGCAAAAGTGAAAACTGGTGGGTTCGCTCCCTCTCTGAAATGCTTGTATACCAATGCACAGAGTATGGGGAACAAGCAGGAGGAGTTGGAGGTCTGCATTAGGCTGCAGGACTATGCTATAATTGCAATCACTGGAACATGGTGGGAAAGCTCCCATGACTGGAATGCTGTCATGGCTGGCTATGTACTGTTTAGGAAAGACAGACCAACAAGGGGAGGCAGTGGTGTTGCCCTTCATGTATGAGAGCAACTGAGATGTATTGAGGTCTGTCCGTGGGGAGAGGCAGAGCAGGTTGAAAGCCTGTGGGTAAGAATTAAG
>NW_008603503.1:0-449 GCF_000691845.1 Merops nubicus | reverse complement strand
ACAGTCAGCTGGATGTAGCTTCTAGAACACTCGCCTTGGTACTCATGGGGGACTTCAATCACCCTGATATTTGTTGGGAGTCCCACATAGCTAGGCATGTTCAGTCAAAAAGGCTCTTGCAGTTCATCGACTATAAATTCTTAATGCAGGTAGTGGAGGAACCAATGAGAAGAGGCACACTGCTAGACCTTGTATTAATGAATAAAGAAGGGCTCGTTTGGGACATTAAGGTTGGGAATAGCCTTGGAGACAGTAACCACGACATGATGGAGTTTGGTATTTTACCAGGTAGAAGCAGGACAACAAGTAAGATTACAGTCCTGGACTTCTGCAGGGCTAACTTTGCACCTTTCAATGATCTACTTGTAGGAATCCCATAGGCTAAGACTCCGGAGGGTAAAGGGGCCCAAGAAGGCTGGTTGGCTTTTAAATACCACTTCCTCCAAGCC
>NW_008603502.1:23097-44118 GCF_000691845.1 Merops nubicus | reverse complement strand
TAATATAAATTTTATTTTTATTTTATACACACAAATTATTTAATTCCAGGTTATGTGATGAAATCATAGAAATTAAATACAATTCTTGAATGAAACAAAGGCCCTTTGGCAGAAAATTCTCCCATAAAAACCTCTCCCTCCAATATTGATTTTAGCACATGACTTTATCATCCTAGTAACTAAGAAGTAAGCAAGAAAAGGAAAAAAACAAACAACACAACTGGTTTGGGAAGGAACAGAGACAGAAAGCTGCAGTTCACACATATATCCACCCTCAATCATTCAGAAGACACCTACAAGGTCCATGCTGCCTAGAAGCCATGTAGAATTCCTCTGATATAGCTCCTTGCACAAGTGTTCATTCCTGCAATACTACTGGGAGCGTTGCTGTAACTTTTTTAAATTGCAATTTCAGAAATGCTACTAAAAAGTAGCATTCCTTTTCTTTTTTTGTTACTGATATGCCTAATTCTCATAGCTACAGAATAAATTGAAAAGAGGAAGCACCCATTCCAGAAGCAGTCAAGAAACAAGAGAAATTAAGAAAAAAAAGCAAAACCAAACCAACACACAACTAATCTCAACTAAAATTATGAACACCATTGCTTTATATTATTGCAGTTTAAAGTAAATGGACAAATTGACTACAGTGGATCAGGATCAACAGAAATTAACTGTTCTGGAGGCAGCCCCTCCACGCAAGGAATCTTGTAACTGCATATATAGGCAAGCCCTTTAAATCCCAGAGTTAAAATTTTAGGGAGTGCTGTTAACACCTAGTTAGTCTGTTTTAAAGGCCCACTAGCGTACTCTTTTGGCCAGATCTAACCATAAGGATTTGATTAAATTCTTATCTTGGATTTGCAACTTTAGTACTACCAATTCCTATTCTAAGTCAGAGTGCTGGATTTGTAATAATACAGTCTTCTAGCATGGAGTTTTAACTTAAAACCAAGGAAAAAAAAGAAAAAAAAAAATTGAA
Organism: Merops nubicus; assembly: GCF_000691845.1. Lineage (NCBI taxonomy): Eukaryota > Metazoa > Chordata > Aves > Coraciiformes > Meropidae > Merops > Merops nubicus. Next base: position 43,136 of record NW_008603502.1, on the reverse strand, counting down.
ACTGCTTTGGTGAGAGACATGGGCCTGCTCCTTTTACCACTTGTCTGATAAAGCAAATGATGACAATAAAAAGGCTTTTATCTTCTACACAGAACAGCCACAAAACAAGGATGACGTACACTGTCTGCAGTTTCAATGTATTTTTGGAAAGAAAAAAAAAAAAAAAGTGTGCAGACCACATCTCCTTGGGTTTGGCTTCCAGGGTGTATTCTCCAGAGTCCTCTCCCCATCTTCTACTGCAGCTTGCCTCATTCCTCTTCTGCAGCTATCTGGTCTCTTATGACTCTCCTTCCTTTTTCCTCCATCTTCTCCTTCTAAATATCCTATTCTCACTCTCCTGCTCCCCTCCACCACACTGACTTCCTCCTTCCCTTTTGAAGCTCGTACTTCTACATTCTCACTTCCACCTTCCCCTCATTCCTGATTAAATGCTCCATCCGCTGCACTCCTCATCTGAACAGAATGGGCCCTTTTTCCTCCATGTTCTCTGAAAGCCAGCAGAAGGAACAGATACACCAGAGACAACCTTGCTAATGTAATTGAGATGTTCAGCATCTGAACATCACAGCTCCACCTATGAAACACATTAACCCACATGTCCTAGAGGTGCAAGAATAGCTTTGCTGTGCCAAAGCCAAAAGAGCTCTTGAAGACAGATGTCACATCTTCACCCCAAGTTTTATTAGCCATATGTAACTCTTAGAATACTTGAATTAATTTTTAATTAGTTGCAACATAAAGTTCTTCCCTCTCCCCTCCCATGTTGAAAGCCAAGGTTGTCCCATTTTTTTATAAACAGTTTATGTTTTTACAGTAGGTTAAATTAACCTTTTTAGTTCACTGCAACATAACATCAACTGGCTGCACACAGGCTGCTATTAAGGATTACAGCAGCAGTGTTTACTACCAGCAAACAAACCAATTTGTATATATTCATCCTTTGCTGCAAAGGTTTAGATAGTTTAATTTATGTTGAACTCCCCAAACCCAGCTCTCCTCCTTGCAGAACAGGATAACGTAATTTTCTTTCCCTTTTCCAACTGCTTTTGTTCTGAAAGTGCATTTGTCAACCCAAGTTACAGTCCTCTTGCATTTTTCTAGTCACAAGAATACCCGTCATCAAGGGAAAGCTTCTTCTGCCACTGCTCTCTCTGGTTCTCAACACCAGAGAATTAATTAGCACCCTACTGATATGTGGTGTCTGCATCTCAACTCAGCCAGGAGTCTGCCAAATCCCATCTCCAGTGTAAGGCAGAAGAGAGGAAAAGGTAAAAGCCCTGCTTGAAGTGACCAGGAGTGATGGAGCGAACAAACCACCCACGACAGAGTGAAAGGTACAAGTGACCTTGTCTCACTGCAGCTGGGAGGCAGATTGCACCTGGCAGAAAAAATTAAAACAAATGGAAATCTGTTCTGGTTGAAGTAGTCCATGAAGGAGAAGTTACTTTATCTTGGTGCCAGGAAGGGGCATGAGAAAGGACAGGCACCATTTAACCGATCACATCCATCCTATACAAAACAAAGAGGGAATCTAGGTGACTACCGCAGCATTTCTGCATTTGTCTCTGGCTGTGCAGCAGTGCTGCAGCTGAACTGCTTCCCAAAGAAAAGAAATTTGGGGGAAAAGGTCCTCTTGGGTTAGTTCCTTCTACTTTTTTCATGTCAATCCACAACTGGAGCCAGCAGCTATCTGGTTGCTGCAGGCATCGGGTGCTCCCCATGGAGAGGGCAGCAAGGCAGAACCTGGCAACCAGGGCCCATGCCACTGGCCCAGCTAGAAGCCAGGTAGCCAGAGGGCACTGGGGCCCAGCCATTGGTACCTCCCTGGGGATGGGGAAAGGCTAAGGCTGGGCCAGGACATGGACTCCTGCGTGGAGGACATACTCCCAGTAGTATGAGAGAGAAAAGAGAGAAGGAGACAGAGCTACCAAGCCCTGCCATGAAGAAGCCACCAGACAACTGGGCATACAGGCCCCTCTTGCACTGCAGGAACCACCAGTGCAAAGCAGTCGGGATTTGTACCGGCAGGGAACCGACACCACCCCCTGTACTCACCCCAACAGCCTCCTTCAGTGTCAGTCTCCTGAGACAGATTTGATTTCTGCATAAAATCTGCTGTGGCTGATAATTTAGTAAGTCTACTAAGGGCAATTTTAACATATCCCTGGAACATCAGCTGGGTGCAAAGGTCCAGACAGAATTACTTTCAAAATTTTACTTTAAGAGGTAACCACCACCATATATACTAACTTTCCCATTCATGGTAGTCCAGTAAAGACAGACAAAGGATTCACCTGCATTTTCACAGAGACATTCTGAAAGTTGTTTTGCTAGGATTTAGGAAATCACGGCATTTAGAAGAACAGCACACATTTCCAAATGAAGAAAACATTAAGAATTACAGCAGAGATCACTCTTCCTTAAAGCCCTGCACTGTTGACATTTTAGTAATTATTTTCTCTTCTTCTTAAGCAAACTATACAGTGTTCAATCAGGAAGGGTGAAAAAAAAAAAAAAAGCATGACAAGTAGAGTAATTGAGAATATCAAACATTCAAAAGAACTAGGATGAAACATTTATTCAAATGGACACATGTAAAAATTCCTAATTTATTAACCAATAACCTGCAACAAATTTGTATTCTAGAAAATACTATTCCCAGGTTTACATCATTTTTACGGAACAGATATACCACTTCTCTTTTTTTTTTTTTTTAATCCCCTGTTCATGTTTACGGCCTAAGTCAACCACATTGTTGACTGTTTTCCCAAGTGTAACAATGCAGCCCCTGAAGCAAATATAGTTACTTTAACATAAAACTAACATTCAGATTCTGCATGCACACTAACAGGTAGCAAAAAACAGAGAAGAGGGAAAAAAAAAATGTGGGTAAAGGGAAGGCAAACCACACATGTTCTGTAAAACAAAGGGCTGCCTTTATGAACCGCATTATGTGTGGCACTACGAATCCCTGGGTTTGATTCTTTCCCCAAAACAGCATGCTGACCTTTCCATGTTGCCTAGCTGGAAGACTGAAACTTCCTCAGCTGATTTTCAGCCGGACATGGAAGAATCTGAGCATATGTCTACCCCCTGGAGTCCCGCCAGGGAGAGGAGAAGTGCCCCCATTGTACAGAGGTTGCCTTCTGACACTCACACAGGCTGCGGTCAAGGAAAAGAGTTTCCAAGAGAGCTGCAGAGAGGAAAATGAACGCTTCCCCTATCCAGATAATTTTATTACATTTTTCTAAGGCTTCCTGCTAGACTTAGACATGAGTGGTATGGAAAACTGATGTAAATGAGCAATAAAAAGGCAAGAATGCTACCTAAAAAAGCATGCCCACAACTTTCCTGTAGATGAGTCTGAGAGAGACTTCTGTCCACATATCAGTAATAAGAAATAGAAAAAAGTCACAAAAGCACGAGTGAAAACAATCAAGGCAAAGAATTAACACTTACAAAAAAAATAAAGCATATGAGAGAATAGTTTTATACTGTAATTATTTTCTTTTTAGTTATTTATATACTCTTCAGTCATCCAGCCTTTTAATTCGGGATTATCAGGCAGAACTCAGAACAGGCACCTACCATAACAAATTAGGCAGAATTACAACTGATCGCGCACACTAGGATCCTGTGGAGAAAGTCTGTGTGGGTTTGGTTTTGCTTCTTTTAAAAAGTCTTATCTTGCAAATGTTACTAGATTTTAACTCACCATTATATACTCCAAATCAGGATTAAAAATGGTAAAAAAGAAAAAAAGAAAAAAAAAAAAAAAAAAAAAAAGACGATTTTGAGTTATACTGAAAAGCTGATGTAATAATTGGAAAACAAAAACTGCCAATTAATTTTTTTTTTCATATTAACATTAAACAATTTTGAAAGCACAAAAGTCCCTCCTTATTTTAAGTTTACACTAATTTCCACATTTTAAAGCTGTTGTCTGTGCCTTCTGAGCTCCCTGGTTATTAAACACAAAACAGGATTCCCCAGACCTCAGAAACACTGTAGCTGGTACGTGAATATATAAAGGGGGGGAACAAACTGCAGCTTATAATGCATGCGACTGGAAGGTTTTGCTTGATGAGCTAGACTGTGTTCACAAGCAATATAACCTCTCATAAAAGACATTTTAAAGTTACAAATTAAATACGTAGAATCATAGAATGGTTTGGGTTGGAAGAGACCTTTAAAGGTCACCTAGTCCAACCCCTCTGCAATGAGCAGGGACATCAACTAGATACTCCCATCCAACCTTATCTGGAACGTTTCCAGGGATGGGGCAGCTACCACCTACCTAGGCAAATTGTGCCAGTGTGTCACCACTCTCATTGTAATAAATGTCTTCCTTATCTCTAATCTCTATCTACACTCTTACTTTAAAACCATTACCCCTTGTCCTGTTGCAAAAAGCCCTGCTAAAAAGACTGTCCCCATCCTTCTTACAGGCCCCCTTTAAGTACTGAAAAGCCACAATAAAGTCTCCTCAATGTAATGACATTCCATGTGGCGTGTCTATGATTTTGTATATTAATGCAACCTATTTATCTTCTGCAATGATTAGTCCCTGTGATAAATAATATCTACTAAGACAGCTTAGAAAACAGACCATTTTGATGTCAAAATGTTTAGACATGGTAAAGTTACGTAGTTAAAATTTTACAATGCATCAACTTCCATTTCCATTCAAGAAAGATGTCTTGGTTCAAAAATTGGGTTTTCCTACACGAGATTTACATGAATAGCTACCTAAATCTTTGGAGTTCTCTTTTTAAATTGTCTTCTTATCCCATCACTGCACGCATTCCCACGCACTTTGTTTCCCTCACACAGGACGCAGATGCATCCTCACATCCCACCTATCCAAGCAGTACTGTAATATCAACATTTGAATAATAATGATGGGTGTGTCTCCCATCCACAGAACTCCTTTGGTAAAGTTCAATCACCATTAAAATTGAGGGACTTCCACCACCATTCCTCAGAAGTAAAGCAACAGCAAACCAAGCCAAAAATTATGAAAATAAATGGACTACCATGTTCTGGGCACAACTAAGTTTTTCCCCCATCTCTTCACATAAAAATATTAGGAAGATTCATACACTTTTTAAACTATTTTCTCCTTTGACAAGGTCAACTCTTGCATCAGCACAGGCTCTTACGTTCCATGACACATGCTCAGCACTAAAGAACACAGTAAATACAGACACCTGGGTTCTTCCTCTTCTGTGGCAGGTCCCAGCAAAAACTTCATGTGATGCCAACAGCACATTTACCACGTAGGCTAAGATGAAGCCATGCTGTTGCTCTTACTTTTGAACTGTTCTTCCCTAACTCATCTAGCACCAAATGATTTACCCAGCACAAAGGAAAGTTTGCTATGGGTCATCACACTCAATGTATCACTCAGAGAATATCTGAGATACGTAGAAGCCCTGAATGTACATATCCTTGTACATCAGAGATTTAAAAGCACAACAGAAATTTCTTCTGGGTGGCAGCTGTCATTTCAGCCAACTGAGGTTTAGCAATGAATATGACTTCAGGGCATATTTAGAGCTGATTTCAGCCACAGTCCATGACCTGGTCAGAAAGAACTTAGAAGTCTGACTTTGCTATTTAACCTGAACCAACCAGCAGCAGCTGCACTCGGGGCAGCTTTTTTTCTCCCAGTAATTTCCAAGCCATTACAATTCTCCATGATCTGGAAAGAATCTAGCTTTAGAATTTCAAAATATTTCTAGATTTTAAGTTCTGCCTATTCTCAAAAAAAAAAAAAAAAAAAACCACCCACAAAATAAAACCCAAGCCAAACCACACTAAAAAACACACCACAAAGAATGGTCTGAAATTCACAGTAGTTTGTTTTCTGGGGGTTTAGTTTCTTTATTTTGTTTTTAATAGCCTCTCTTCCATTGCTTTCAGCTTTTGAATCTTTTTGATTCATGTCACCAAAACTTTAGAAGAATAGAAAGGTTTAATTGTAAGAAACCTTTAAGATGACCATGTCCAACCACTAGCCCAGCACTACCAGGTCACCACTAAAGCATGATGGAGGCTCCACCACTCCCCTGGGCAGCCTGTTCCAGGGCTTGACAACCTCTTCAGTGAAGAAGTTTTTCCTAATATCCAACCTAAACCTCACCTTTACTTTTGTAAAGTAATTTCCTCTTGTCCTACCACTTGTTACTTGGGAGAACAGGCCAAACCCAACCTCGCTACAAGGTCCTTTCAGGCAGCTGTAGAGTGCGACAAGGTCTCCCCTCAGCCTCCTTTTCTCCAGGATAAACAACCTCTGTTCCCTCAGCCACTACTCAAAAGACTTGTGTGCACTAGACTTTTCACTGTCTTTGTTGCCCTTCTTTGGACACACTCCAGCACCACAGTGTCTTTCTTGTAGTAGTGAGGGGCCCAACACCGAGCACAGTATTCAAGCTGCCACCCCACCATTGCCAAGTAGAGGGGGACAATCGTTTCCTTAGTCCTGCTGGCCACGCTGTTTCTGCCACGGGCCAGGATGCTGTTGGCCACCTTGGGCAGCCGGGCACGCTGCCGGCTCACGTGCAGCAGTCTCTCAACCAGAACCCCCAAGGTCCTTTTCTGCTGGGCAGCTTTCCAGCCACTGCTCTCTAAGCCTGTAGCATTGCCTGGGGTTGTGGTGACCCAAGTGCAGGACCTGGCACTTCTCTGTTACCATCCAAGCGAAAATCTTATAATTTGTAATGTACACCAAGATTCTTAAAAAATTATATAAAACCAGACATGCAAATTTTTGTCAGAACAACCAGCATTGCAAGGCACAGCATAAGATCACCGGTGATAGTATCTTATTTTAAAGGAAGATATACTAAAAAAGAGTTTGATCCCAAGAGATGAAATAAGGAAGTAACAGAACGGTAAGACATTCATGGCCCCATTCCATTCTTGAGTTCATTGGTTTTACACTGGACTAACTCCTTAAACTTCAGTGGGATAACAGCTACCCAAATGTGCTGCACCAATGTGTAGCATAAGCATTTAGTTACTTGACTAAATATTGAACAATTAAAATCTCAGTTAATATTAGTATAAACAACTAAACACTCACATACTTCTACTTTCTTAAAACTCAGTCCAAAGATTCTACAATCAAATAGAAAAACTTCCATTAACCTCAGTGAGATCAAGATTGGGACTTGACTATTCACAAAAATACTACTGACCATGATTCCAAAGAGGAAAGCACCATCACCCTTGTCACAGCAGCTGTGCAACCACCAAGACTGAAATGCCCAGAGGCAAAGCCCCACTCCCATGGCTGTGGTATGATGAGCATCCTAAAATGCTCTGGCATTTTCAAAAGGACCACCAAACCCAAATGATGAAGTACAGGGAGTGATCAACGAGGGTAACATGAGAGTACAAGTTCTCAGCAACTGACTTCAGTTGTGTAAATCTGGAAAAACAGAGATTTTGCTATAGCTTTCAGTTACGGACACTGGAAAAAGTAGCTTGTGAGAAGTAATAATGCTTCAGAACAAGAGTCATACATAAAGTGAAAAATAAAGCATCAATTTTTAGTGGTGCCCTTTTGAAGCAGCTGAGAAATGGGGTGATGACTAAGACAATAAAAAGCAGTGACAAGTATAAATCCACCATGGGTTCCAACACTATATTTAAATTATATTTTTATGTCAGTGGAATACTACAGATGAAAATGAAAACCTTTTTTATTGACCCTTTTTATTTTATTTTTCATTTTATTTTATTTATGCGTGGCACAAGAAGAAGCTGTACCTCGCTGACAGCAGAAGTTAGAAACTTGAGAGTTTTGAGTCCTTCAGCTCCTGCTTCCGTTACACAGGCATTTGGTATCTCAGGAGACAAATGACAGCAAGGCAGCCAAAACACTTTCTGACAGAGTCTCCCCTGCACAACTGCTTCTCCAGCAGGACCCATAGGAGCTTTGCACTTCAAAACCAGAGACCTAGCAGAGAGACATCTTCCCTCATGAGTATTTTTCAGTTCTTTCTGTTAGATTTTTTGTGAATTATTTTTCACACTGGGCAATTCGAAAAGTGCATTTTTTCCATAAAAGCAGACCCTTATCTTTGAGTACCACTATAAACTCATATTTGTTTGAATCATCACCTATACAGTTTTCATAGACATTTATGAGAATGAAATAGCAGTGGTGAAAATGAGAACAATCTTCACTACCACTGGTTTTTATTTTTTTTCTTTTTTTTTTTTTTTTTTTTTTTTTGGGGGGGGGGGGGTGTTGTGTTGGCAAATTCTCTCCTCCATTACAGGAGGATTCAGAATTACATAGCGAACCACTGTAACCCCTTGATATGGAGCTGGCTAGCTCTGCCACACATCCAGGCTTAAAGACAGGTTATTCCATTAAAGACAGGGGAGAGGAGACTTGGAATGTACTGCTTAATTGTTGCTCAACTGCTACAAAAAAAAAATAATATTAAAAATATAAAAAAGAAAATCCTGTTAGGCAAAATGGAGGCCTCCCAGTTTGACCAAAGGGAACACAGCAGACATCAGAAAAAGGATGTAAGCTACAGAGCTGCCCATCCTCTGAAGTGACGCATACAAGCTTCTTATAATAACCTGAAAGAACATAAATAAGCAACAGAATTATATAGTCACCTACTTTACACCAACTGCTAGTTCACATAAGTTTGCCTTTTTGGATTAGCAGACAGGGAGTAGACAACATAAAGAGTTAATAGTTCTATAGAGTTAATAAATGTAGAAAAGCCATTCCTGGAGTCTGCTACAGCAGCCAAAAAGGAAACAGGATTTGAAAGCAATCTTTCAAGTTTTCATCTTCAATATTTTTACGCTTCTCATTTGAGTATCCATTTGAGTACTTTTGTGGAAAAAAAAAAAAGACAATTCATTTCAACTGAATAAGTTCACCTTTTCTTTTACCAATCTCAACACTGTTCATCTATTAAATATGTCAAACAACCAAGCACTGATTAACAAGAAATTCTTCCCAGAGTTTTACTATGAGGGCAACTGCCAGCACACAGAGGTTTAAATAACATTATTCCCTACTGAAACATCAGTTTTTTAAAAATCCCTAAACCCTCTAATAACCCTTAATTATTACCATCTAATAACATGATGATTCCATTCACTGCCTCTTATTTTCTGGAGACGAGATCCAAAACCACTGCTCAACATCTTTACTGTGGAAAGCTGGGAGGTGGGGTTAATATTATTAGACTCTTCTAAGTTTTAATCCAGCGGAAACCTGGCATGGATCTGATACAGTTCAGGATGATGGAAGGGATGCAGAAATAGCCAGAGAATTAGATTAATTCCATGTTCAGGAACCTGATCTGAGCCTCTTGAGCCATATGTGAGGTAGCAATGCCAGAATGCAGTATGTGTTCCCACCAAGAAAATTGATTCAGCACATAAATAAATCAGAAGATAAAATAGCCAACTCCAACTTTTCTCTTCCAGGGATGAGAAACTGGAAAGTGCTGAGGGATTTTGTCTTGTTACCTAACTACTTTTGAGAGGTATCCCATTACAGAGCTTCCAGAACCAGAACTGGCACGATGAAGCACAGTTTTTACAGCAGTCACATTGCTAGCTGCAGGAATCTTACAGCTATGCAGTATGATCAACAGGGACATGTTTTCCCAGGTTGGCCAGTTTCCTGATTCATACTCCCTCAAACTTCAGCCCCAGACCTTGAAGCACTCTTCCAAAAAGCAGGACAGGTGAAAGTAGGGACAACATCTGAAAGGTTAAGCTTCTTCTCCTTTGATTTTATTAGTATCCAAGTGCTAATCAAATTGCTCTTAGCTTTCTAATTCAAGTCACCTACAAGATCACCTTAGGGGAAAGACCATTAGTAATTTAATACTTCTACTCCTTCTCACTGAGGTATCACAGAAGTATCACATAAAGCACCTGCAATAGATTCAAGCAGTTTTCCAATGAAACTATGTTTCTATGGCTAAAATAAAAACAGTAACAGGGAAAATATTCAAGCCCCCACGGCCACCACTGATTAAGACATGCTATGAAAGAAATTACTTTGGAAAAACAATAGAAAATTAAAGGTTTAATATTCAGCATAAAGATGTGATTTTAATTCTAAACTTATTTTCAACAGAAGTTGATTCCTGAAGACATACAGTGAAGTGAATATATGGACTACCACTGGAAAGCAGAAGGAAGTCAGCTCCACCATCCTGCAACATAAAAGGCCTGCCAGAAGCTCCCAGACATTTACAGTCAAGGAGGGTTACCACAACCTGACCAGTCAAACTCGCCTGTCATGCTGGATCATGCAGAAAAGGCAGCTGCTCCACTAGATATAATCTAAACCACTTTGGGTTTATAATTTCTGCACTCTAGAACACACCTGGAAGGGAACATCATGTCTATCTAACCTAATTACAAAAATGTTCTCCAGATAGCCACATTGACTCCTTAGCTATTCTAAGCAGAAAATTAAGTATTTCTCTAGATGGAAAGTAAGGCTGGCAAAAGACAATTTCTTCACATACCTGAACCAGACAATAAAATAAAAAACCAAAATCCCTATATCAATAAATCTTTTTCCCTGTTTGAGGAACGAGATGGCTTTTTCTTCATTATTCAATTACATTTGTATAGTCAGAAAAAAAAGTTACATCACCTGGTAAAAATTCTATTCAATATAAGAGAGAACTTTTGATGACCAATATTCACGCCCAGCACTACCTTAGCAGATTGCAGCAGTGTTCGTTCAGAACTGTGCAAGCATGTTCAGTATTTGCAGTTAACACATGTAGTTAACACAGAGGACAAACTAAGTATGTCAAAGTGCCACAACACTTTCTTCCTATTTACTGCACTCCAACATTAGCTCACGGTGCATTGCTATTTAGCTTAAGAGCAGAACAACTATTTTCACTGTGGGATGCCCTTTCCCCCTTGATTTTCTGTTTAGAATGACTTATAGGAGAAACTTGCCTCCTCCAGCCAATTTGGTCTCACTGATGTTGTATCCCCTCAAACTGAAAACATCTGACTGAAGTAAGAGTTACTTCACCGGTCCTAAGATCACACTGTTCTTGTACTGTAGCACAGACACTAGACACTGCAAAATTACTTTTAAAAGTAGTAACATCATGAGAATAACAACAGTAATGAGACATGAAAAAAATGGAACAAACTTTTTTGAACTTTTTGAAAGTATTATACTGCAATTCAGCTTGTGTGGTTGCCACAAAGCCTAAGAACATCTCTTTGCAAGGTGTTCATCCACAGTCCAACAAATGTGAGGAGCCAAAGTTCATCTGGGACATGTAGGGACCAAGGAAATGGAAAGCAATAATTATAAAAAAATATTAAAGATTGAACTATAAAAAGACAAAATCCACTTTAAGCCTATGTAATCACCAGACTTGGAGCAAAAAAGGATGACTATCACTGATGGCCTTCTGTGTCAATCTTACTTATTGTGCCTTGGCCCAGGACATAGGTCAGTTGCAGAGGCAGGAACATTCTGGTCTCTGGACTGATGGTAATGGTCTGCAAACGGTCTTCCAGATGCAAGGAGAAAGAATTTTCTTTCACATCTACTCATACAGAGTGCTTTTTCCAAAGGTATGAGGTAGGTCAGTTCTCCTTGCCAGGAAGCTCTGTCTGGCAGTCTCTGGCTTTTCCAGCTCTCCTTGAGCCAACTCTAAGTCCAAAATAAATTTGTCATCTTTACCTGCCAGCTTCGGCTTTCCAATTTTCCTAGACTTTTCATCAGTGTATTGAAAATTCATTAGTGCAGACAGCAAAATGGGAAATTAGAACATCAGTGTCCTCTTTACCCAAAATGTTTAGTCTCAGTGGGCAACAGCAGGAGGTAGTAAACTTGGCTGTCCTGCACTAGCATAACAGCGTGGTGTCTAGTATTTAACTGGTCAACTTCCAAAGTTACTCCCTCGAACAAAAATCATAGAAATGTACATATACATACAGAAAATAAACAATCTTTTTCCTTAAGCATAACCTGAAAAGCATAGAGAACTGTTCAGAGAAACTTAAAAGAATTTTTATCATGGTTGAAAAAAAAAATTAATTTGTTTGGGAGCATTTTGACTCAATATTAAACAAGTATTAAAGTGTGTTTCCATGAACAAAACCAAGAGTTGCCTCCTCACTGAGAAGAAAAGAGAAAACAGTTTGGTTAGGAAACAAATATCTTGCACAGCAAAAGCTTCTATACTCCAATGTTCTCAAACCAATTACAAGAAGGGGAGAGCTGTGATCTCACCCTCAAATCTAGTGTGAACCAGCTACTGAATCGCAGCCAGCATGTAATTTTAGTGGAACTTCTACTGGGCAAGGGGGCTCTTATGTTTACAGGAGGTAAAGTTGGAAAGAAAGCACTGGGGGAGATCTGCAAGCTCTCCACCTGGACAATACAACTATTCACCTCCAGAGCATTTGACTCACTTTTTCCAGTTTTGAAGTCAGCTGTTTTGCCAGTTGTTACTGTTCTCAAAGTAGGACTACTTTTCAAACTGCATGCTAATACCATTAAAGTAGTATTACTTTCAAACCATTAAAAAAAGTAAAAGAAAGACTACATCTTCCTGTAAAGAGTCTTAACAGAATTAAAGAGTATTATCCAGGTTATCACAACCAGATGAAATACAGACTAAATGGGTCAGTGTGGTGTGCGCACTCCTCTTGCTTTACTGCACTCCTTATTTTTCACTCTGAAGTTACTGTTCAAATCTTAATCAACAGAAATATTCTTTCAAAGGTCTCCCATTTCCTTTTCACTAGAAAAGAATAAAATCAAATTTTACTCTTTTGTGCCAGGGTGCTGGAAGAAAAAAAAAAAAAAAAAAAACAAACACCTCAATCAATCAACTCAGCTTTTATAATGAAACCCAGATATTTACAACATCAAACTGCAACTTCAAAGAAGGAAAAACACAATAGATACTTTTAGCAGGGATTATAGGCCAGTAACTGTTCTTTCCCAGTACAAAGCAATGGCGCTGTAACACAATTACTACAAAAGTATGTAGGAGGTGCTTTACTTAGCAGGCCTCAGAAAACTCACTACTAAAAAATTACACTCCTGGTTTGACCTTGAGATGACACATTCTTATTTCACTAAGAAGGCTTCTCACCTTTGACCATTTTTTTTTTTTATTTAAAGAAAATTTCTTGTAGGAAAATCTGACATAACTTTGAAGGGGTATGACTACACTGTTACTCTCCCATGAAACACAAGTTTAAATAGTAACGGGTGTACACTGTCCAGAGTTTTGTGTTAGAGGTGGAAGATGATTTTAGCCTGATTTATATATTTGCTCATGAGACCCCATTAGTAGGAAATTTGGTTAGCAGAGACCATTAAAGGTCCTAGTAATTTTTCACTCTGACACTTAATGAATGTTTATTATCAGAAGATAACTTAGCAAGCCTCTGAACTTGCTGAATCACACGTCTATGGAAGGTCAGGTGTTGTTCTTAAGCCAAACAACCTCGAACTGGATCCTCAGTTTCCCTGGGCTGAAGATGGTCCAGGAAATTCATCTGCAACACCACTTCACCAACTCCTCACATTTTATTTGTGCCTATTAGATTTACCCAAGTTAATTTTACATCTCAGATAAGCTTAAATGGAAACAACACATACAGTCATAGTTGATTTTTTTAAAAAATCATGCAGTAAACATTAAGAGTGAAAAAACTGGAAACTCTGTTATAATAGAGATGTCTAAAATAAGGAAGCACAGTTCTAAACAGTAATTAGCAAAAAGCAACTGTCAGTGTTTTGGAGAAGTTGGAACTTCCCTCAGGACTGGACTACCAGACCGGAGGAACTTGGGAAAATAATTTCTGTCTTCTTGACCTGACCAATGTCAAGCTCCCACTCAAACCATGTAAACATTTTTATATTTGAATGATAAAATACATAACCTTTTAATCCAAAAGTATTTATAAACTCTTGTCACATACCAAATAAAAGTAAAAAATTTAGTCAAGATCACCAGGTGTCCCTGTTTCCTTTTGGTAACTCACTCCAGACAGCCCAAAGTTGCTCACTTTTTACTCCCATGAAAGGAACAGAACAATATCTACTTGTGTTGACATATTTTGGAAATCACCGAGAATAGAAGTGAACACAAATCTCAAAGAAACATTCACTCCATTTTCCCCCCTGTATTTGTCACAGAGCTCAAATAAAATACAAGATACATTAAAAGTGTAATGGTTAATGAAACTGATGCAATAATCATTAGCCTAAGAGAGACTTCAGCATGGAATGCTAGGGCATCAAGTATATTGTACTGTTTCTATTAGTCACATTTTCTTCTTCAAAGTCACTTATTTTAAGGTTTTATAATACTGAAATTCTCACAGGTCTTAGTTCTACATCCTCCAGGACCTCAGGCCCTCTCTGTGAAAGGGCACAAGCACTTCATCATAAGAAAAGAAAAATCTGGAAGCTCTTAGTGGTACTGCAAATGTGAGAGTGGAAAAACCCAAATGCATAGCTCCTTCCTTTGGAAATAGATCCCAAGTAAATTTCTGATTGTTAAAATTTCTTCCGAGTTTGGCTATTGAATAATTTTCTTTTACTTTAAGGAAGAAATAAAAAATCTAGTCTTTTTGAAGGTAAATTAATGCAAGATTTTTCTTCACAAAACACATTTTTTCTACTGCTAAGGCACAAACAATCATAAAAATGACAATTTTATGTGCAACTCCAATCAGGCTCGAGTTCTTTTTCTCTCCATCTTACAGTTTTCAGACAAACTGTGTCTGACCTTACACTGTTGGGGTTTTTACACAGATTGCCTTAAAACATTTAGATCAACCAAAAGAATAGCAAAAACTGTTGGGTTTTTTTGTTGTTGTTTTTTGTTTTTGTTTTTTTGTTAAAGGGGGAAAATATAACGGTCATATGATTTCTATAACCATAACCTACATTTCTGTATTTGACACCACAGTGGACAATGCTGTACTAACTAAAACACATGTCGTATCCCATCAGCAGTAACACAAGGTTGTGACTTCAGAGAGGCTGTACTGAAAGCAAAAATGCAAACTCACCAGCTTGCAGAAGGTAAACCTCATCCACACTTTTATTCTAAGGAATTTATAAAAAATGTGGGCAGGATAATGACAGATTTCCAAAATTTTGTTGACATTCTGTAGGAATATTAGGCAATTGCAAGGTAAGCTGTAGCACTCGGAATTGCTGTTGGTACTTAAAAATATAAAGGTTTTTAATTACATGAAATACAAACCTTACAAAGTTCTTTAGAAATACATTATCTCCTCATGCAAAAAGGAATGTGAGTATGAAAAACAAATATGTGCAAATAAGAACATTTGTCAGCCTGTAAAGAGATGTCATGAATAAGGACTAGTGGCAAAATTAACAATACTAGGTGTTCAACTACTTTTTTTCACCACATATATGAGCCAGAATTAATAAAACTATCAAAGGAAAAAAGTTAAAAGGTAGGTGGAGAAGTCAGTATTCACAATGACAAGTAGATTTGTTTCTCAGGAAGGAAGCAAAGGTAAATCTGTTTAGGTTGGCAGAGAGATATCATCAGGTTTTCAGTGCTGGAGTCTTGAATGTCAGAGACTTGTTTCTTAATATTATATTTCTATAATAAATACCCTGATGCTCTTTGAATATCAGCTGCTTCCTGTACTTAAAATTCACCATCACCACCTACTTGCACAGTCCTCTAAGTTCATCGGCCTAATGAAATAAGCTTAGTAGACATCTGGCCTTGACCATCCTAACTGAAGTACAACCATGTGCTTATGTTACCTCCAAAATAGCATGTGAGATCACTTCCTCAAAATAAAGGTTTTGCTCTCTCACACCATTTCCAGAAGACCGAAATGAAGTGCTGTTCAGCAGCCATTGCAAGCCTGAATACACTTGTTCTGAAAAGGAAATAAACCCTAATATTTAGACATCACATAGCCTGTGAGTGTGTGACTCTGCAAAATGTAGAACACAAGTGTCTTGGGTCTCCCCTCTGCCAAACTCATTATATTTGCCTCCACAGTGTTATACAACCTTAATTACCATCATTCTTCTGCTTTCAGTTGAGGAAGTCCTGACTCATCAAGATGGGTCATCAGCATATCACTCATCAGCAGACTTCACTGTTTTTAAGCTACACCTACACTGCAGAGTATCCAAATTCTGCAATGGGCTGTGATGTAATTCAGACCAAGTACCTGATCTGAGCACACTACCACTTTCTTCCACCTTCACATCCATGTTTCCTTTCCTTGTAAAAGGAAAAGAAGCAAAAGAGAAGGAAAACAACAGTATGTGCTCAAGGCTCACCCCAGTATTAAATCAGGACATGGACTGGCTGTCAGGCAGGACTGGAAAGTGCTCCCGAGTCCCAGAGTTCAAATGCAGCAAAAACAGGAGAACAGGCTAAAAGCACTGGGCCCACCTGCATCCCACAGATGTATTTCACCATTAAAAACAACTGCCTTCCAGTTCCTTCATTGGTCAACAGGTGTAAAGAGACATGTCCAAAGAGCAGTTCCAAGTTTTAGTCCCACACTCCTAATTTTGACTGTTTAATGAGGTGGGATTATTCTTGACCACGAAGTTTCTGTCTTAGCCATCTGAATGCTTCCCAGTATCCATCAGGATATGGCAAGGTGGAGGAGCTAGTTTGGCTTGTTTTGTTTTGTTTTTTTTGTTTGGCATTTTTTGGCGATATTTTGGTTTGTGTTGTTTGGGATTTTTTGTTTGATTTATTTTGTTTGGTTTTTCTAATAAACCAGTGAATTGAAGAGTAATCAATTTAAGCATACCATCCATTTACATGAGTAAAAAGACAAAGCTATGACAGAGTTCCTACACAAGTAAAAAAGACTGAACTATGTACAAATGGTTTTCATACACGTTAGAGATGTGACAAAAGTCACAGCCTTGATCACAAAAAGCGACATCAGATTTAACAGGGTCTGTAATTCCATCTACTCATACTGTTTGAAGTGTCACTTCCTAGAATTGTGCCATGTAGGAGTAGCAATCCAAGTATAAATATCCAAGCGACTTTTAATGTTAAAATATTAATAAAACGTTGTAAGGAAAAAGAAAACTACAACGGAAGGATTTAATATCAATTCTTCTGCAGCAAGTATCACATGGAAATTTTTAAAAGTCCACGTCTGAAACAGTACTTATTTATTTTTATTTATGAGTAAGAGCCTTTAAAAATACCTCTCAACAGCACTACTTAACATACATTCCTCTGAAAATAATTAATGTGATCAGGCAAGTTGCTTCGTTTAACAAATAAAGAGCTTATATTGTGGAGTACTCTCACCACTAACAGATATGAATGAACAATTATTTGCTATTTGATAAAGCAAGAGCAGTTTTGGGCACCTCAGTCTTAAGCTATGCATCAGAGTAACCCATTGCAAAGAAGTTTCAAAGGCAAAAACTAGTTTTAACTTCAACTCAAATACCACCTATGTATCCCAACTTCAAAATGCTTGCCTAGAACAATTTCTACCTACAAAATAATCAGCCAACACTCAATGACTAGACAAGGCAAGTGAAGCAGTGTTATCAAGTCTTGAAATGCTTCTGAAATTCCTCACCTGTTACTCAATCATAAAGCCCTTTGAAAACATCTAGCAAATATGTAACAATTTCTAGAGATATAAGCATGTTGTCATGGCCTACTCAGGAGAGAAGAGAGCAAATATTCTTCTCTACCCTTCGTTTCTGTAACAGCAGCCCTCAGGTAGTCTTCACATTCGCAGCCCTTCCCAGGAGAGCCAACACAGCCCAGATTCCCAAGCCCAGACAAGCTCGGCTTTACAGAAAGGCTCCTTTTCCATACCTAAGGGAGAAGACTTAAATACCTTCCTTTCCTCAAACAAAGAAAAGCACAGCAGAAATAGCAATTTCTGCTACCTTCCCACATCACCTCCCTTACCTGTACAGCTGAGCATAGATATTCTACCTTTGTCTTATCAGGCATTTTGACAGTCAGGACAATACAGGCCTGTGTGACACACACACAACTTCATCCTCCCCACCTTTTAATTCTTGGTTAGCTGTAAACTCTTCATGCAAATATCTTTTTTACTTATTACCTTTACAAGACTTGCAGTAACAATACTATGGCATTTATCAAGGTCTTTTAGTGATGACTGAATTTCAATACCTCATTTTGGCAGTGCCCTGTTCAGCTCTTGAAGTGTGAAAGGGTGCCTACACCACCTGATGACTGTGTACTGTCAGAGCATCTTTCACACCTGCTGCAGCCAAGTGCCAGTGAGCAGAAAAGCACAAGCCAAAACCTATTTAGAAATTTCCTCCTCCTGAAAGCACACTCTCAGCTCATCACATAAGGAACATATGCACTCAGAGAAATTCAGATTAGGTGGACTAGATCTTTGTCCAGATTTCTCAGATGAACTGTGTGCTTATCCCCTTAAAGTTTTGAAAAGCTTTTTTGTTTAGAGAAACAACTATGTTCCTTTTCACAGCTTCATTTCACACATGAAAAGACTCTTCTATTGCATGGTTATTTAATTTCTTAAAAAAAAAAAAAAGAAATCAACAGAAAGAATTATGCTCAACTAATTTTCCCATTTTTCCTAGAAGCTTCTATTAACTCTATGCAGTGATCATATCATAAGGAATTTTTACTTATGCAACGCAATTGTAATTCCAACACAGGAGAAAAGTCACCAAGGAAAGAATATTATTTTAAGCTTTCTCCTTCCCACCAAAGACATCAGCTCTTCCAGAAGTGTGTGTAAATCACTTTATCATGAGTATCATGGCAGCAATCACCAGCGGGATGCATGAGGCCTCTGTTGTCTAGGGTTGGGTGGTCACACTATCATAGAATTGTTAGGGTTGGAAGGGACCTGAAAGATAATCTAGTTCCAACCTCCTGCCATGGGCAGGGACATCTACCACTAGATCAGGTTGCTCAGAGCTCCAGCCAGCCTAGCCTTAAAAACTTCCAGGGATGGGCTTCCACCACCTCCCTGGGCAACTTGTTCCAGTGTCTCACCACTCTCACGGTGAAGAACTTCTTCCTAGCATCTAATATCTACCTACTTCTATTTTCTCCATTCCTCCTAGTCCTATCACTGCCTGACATCCTAAAAAGTCCCTCCCCAGCTTTCCTGTAGGCCCCCTTTTAGATACTGGAAGGCCACAATAAGGTCCCCTCAGAGCCTTCTCTTCTCCAGACTGAACAGCCCCAACTCTCTCTCTGTCTTCATAGGAGAGCTGCTCCAGCCCTCGGATCATCCTTGTGGCCCTTCTTTGGACACATTCCAGCACTTCCACACTCAAACAAACATGGTCAAACAAACTCACATGCTTTTAGAGTATTCTCTTTAGGAAGAGATTTCACTGATGAATGAACACATTCCTCATACTTGAAAAGGTTAACTCAACCCACAAAATACAGCATGAGTATAAAAGAAGTGATTGTGACTTTTGTGAAGTAGCATTGCCTTTGATCTTATCTGCTACAAACCCAGTTACTCCACATCATGTCTGCAGAGCATGCTTTGTGCTGCTGGGAACAGAGAGACAAGGTGCCCATCTGATCTCAGTATTTTGACTAGGAGGTGATCTCTGAAACTTGGCTCCCACAGGCATTTGATGCTATTTCAGATTACAGAAAACTACTGTGGGGCAAAAAAAAAAAAAAAGTAAATGCCAATTAAAAAAATAAATGAAAGAAAAACTGTGCAAACTTAAGATACCTACTACTTAATAATAAGGTTAGTTCTTCCTCATCTGCCATGTTTCCAGTACAGTTTAAAATGATTCTATTATTTTACTGCTCCTGCTACGTAGAGCTCTGCAAGCATAATAAACACTCCACAGTAAATATTAAGCTTTGCAGCATAACATGACACTCTGAGCTCAGATCTATGTATGCACCACAGCTGAAGATCTTTCTCTGGTCTTTTAAATGCATGCTATTTTACTGAAAAAGCAATACTTCTAATCTACTATTTATTTACATTTTCAT
>NW_008603502.1:0-23071 GCF_000691845.1 Merops nubicus | reverse complement strand
TTTACTGCTGATTTTGCTACATCTTCACACAACTCAATCAGTGCCAGCAATTCTGTCTAATTATGGGATTCAGTTGCCTTGAAGAAAATTAGTATAAAAATTTCCCAGTCAGTCAATCAATAAGCAGCATCTAGAGCTTGAGAATTAGGTATTTCTGCATATGACCTGAATTAAAATTCTTTGGCCAAAAATCTGGGCACCACTGTATGGTACTTTTTTCATGTACTGATACACAATACACTTTTTGGCCATCTTCCTTTTTGCCCCTGCCTCTGCTGCAGAGTTAACCACAGCTGAAATTAGCCTTCACTCCAGTTGACATCATGTGTGTCAAAATCTATTCTTCTAGGGGGCTGATGCTCACTATTCAACTTGTCTGATCTGTCAGAGGGTACAATGGAAACCAGTGCAACTCATGAGCTGCTAACTCATCATCTTCATATCACAGAGAAAACAATGACTGAGCAGTAATCCAATTTCACTCTGCACCTCATGCAGTATTATTCACAGTGCCTGTTCTCCCTTGAGCGAGGCTAACTTGCCAAAAGGCAATTTCAGTTTTCAGGAGAGATGTAACTGGAGACCAACGTATAAGAAAACAAATGAAATGTGGTCAGATGGTAGTACCAAATTTTAAGTCAGAACTCAAATTAGGTACCCAGAGCAAAGCTAATGTAAAGAAGATATGTATAACTTATAGCTGAATTAGACAAATATGTTACAACATTCTATACCATATACCAGTTGCAAAGCAATGGCACCAAACAAGTAAAACTAAAAACTAGAAAACATGCATAAAATAGTCACTACACACATGTAAAATAAGAAAAAGTAATGTCAGCAATGATGCCAAACATACATCTCACAAACCAAGCCACACTAAACACATAAAACACCAACCAACCACCATGGCATAAGGAGCAAACTCCTTTTTTAACATGTAAGAAATATTTTAAATAAATAAATCTACCTAACCATGAGCAGATCTTTTCTAGATCCTTTTTCAACTATGCCTAGTGATAACACGTTTGTAACATACACACTCTTCCAGACACCTTTCTACACAAGTGTGACACTTGTTCTGTTTTTCTCACCACCAGTCCCAATGCATCCCACGGGCACAAGAAGATGGCACCAGCCCCTGCAGATGGACCACAAAGCACCGGCTCACCCCACTGCTGCAGTGCAATGCAGCTGTTCCACAGCACACTGAAAATAAACCCAGCCGAAGCTCTCAGCACATGCTCCTCTCCATGCAGTTGAAAACAGTTGACGGGGCACTCAGAGACATCATAAAATCACATCAAAAGTTGGAGCATCCCACCAGGAGAGCACGAGGTGGTGATCACAGCCCTGCAGAGAGCAACAGTAGCTGCATTTCCAGGCTGCCGATGGTCCCTACCACTCACTGGAATCTGCAGCACATTCCCATGTCACTTTGGAATGGTCACAGCCCACCGGGCTCAGTGGCTGAAAACACTTACGGGCTTCCATAACATTTCCAACGGGCTGTCAAAACTTCACTGATGATGGACAGTCATCATCCTGTGCCTCCACGTAACAGAGAGCCACTGGCAATTCCTAAGTACCAGCAACAAGCTGGCTGATTGTTTTTCTTTTTGTTGCAGTTTCCAAATATTATTAGTCTTTTTTTCAGCCTACAAATGCCATTTTGAGATTTTAATTGGGTTTTGTTTGTTTTATTTTTTTTCTGAAGAAAGAAAAAAAGCTTTTTTCCATAATACATATGAACACTCCATTTTAAAAAAATCACTATTTAATGCTGCACATCTGTGGCACATGCTTATATCTACACAAACACACAAATGAGTGCTCTCTGAAGGACTTCTGAGGAAGCCTTAAAATACAGTTATTCTGCTTTGAGAAGCTATCTTTAGGAAAAAAAAAACAAACTCCTCAATTTTTAGAAAAATTTCTGCCATATGAAGAAGGCTTCAAAAATCCTTTTCCATATGAATCACTGATATTTTTAGAAGCAATAAGCCTTGCCTAAGGGAACCATATTTTTCACATTTCACAGAATCCTATTTTGAGCAAACAAAATGAGAAATACAACACTCCAACATAACCAAGTAAAATTACTTTTGCATTTTTCATAGTGAATTCTGCCAAAGGCTACGGGACAGATAATAGCAACATACAACTGATAACCATCTCCCATTCTCTCAAATTTTTACATCACAATTCCACAAATGAGGGGGGTTGGACTAGATGACCTTTGGAGGTCCCTTCCAGCCCAATCATTCTATGATTCTATGATATGATCATATACAAAGGCTTCAACTAACCTTTAATTCTATTGCAGACTGTTAATTATTCCCTTTCCTCCTCTAAACTAGGAGGCACGTTTCCACTGCATTAAGGTTACGCCAGTGTGGACTTGTCATTTCCATGTTCAAGTAACTTTTATATTACTAACAATATCAGTATCTTGCTAAAATATATACAAGTATTAGTGCATCATCTTTCCACATCAAACACTGGAAGAAAGCAAGCACCTTTATTTGTTGTAATGTACACTTCATTATGCTAGAAACTTATGCTAGTTTCTCAGCATAAGATCATGAGATCACCAATTTCTAAACGCTTATATATAGTTTTCTTGACCGTTTAAGCAATGCTTGAGTAACAGCACCAAACCTTAATTTTACACCTTTTTGTTGTTGTTTGTTTCAACCCTTCACAAAATATCATTGCTCTGATTTTGTTTATCCTATACACTGGAACACTCCCTTATGAAATACTCATTTTAAACACACACTGAATTCATAATTTGAAAAACAACTTTAAAAGATGTCAGGAAAACCATCATAAGCCTCTTACACAAGCAGATAGAATATTTAAATAAAAATTATAACAAAGTAACACTTTCAGTAACTTGGAATTTTTCCCCATAGCTTATTTTTCAGAACAAAACTTTTCTGCTCTAAATCAGCACATATCATTTTTCCCATCTTCCTGTCATGAATTCTCCTAAAAATAGGGCATCAGAATTTAGATTGCTTAATTAATGTGAATAGAAGCCAACTATGACACTTGAAATTAAAGCCTAGTAACTCTAAAAAACAGAACTTATAAAAATCATCTCAGGACAGTTTTCAACCTACATTTTTCCTACCACATTAAACACCAGCTTGGTGTTCCTGGGCAATGGAATCAAATGTCCAATTTTAGTCAGTTTTGGATGGAGGCATCCCTAGCTTGGCTTTCAGCCTGTCAGCTGTATATCTGCAAGACACTTCTCAGGTACAGTTCAGGGTGAGCATGGGTCACGCAGCATTCCCACCAGAGCCTGCCTAGAGGCCAATCTGGACAAACAGGGAATTTCCAAGGACAGAATCAGCCCCTGCCATGAAGTATCACAGAACGGTCCTGAGCACGTTAATTTATTAATATCAATGTAACCACAAGGCAAGTAACTTTTGCCTCAGCTTTTCAATCCAGGTGTCCAAGTACCACAACGAGTGCCCTGAATTCCTTCCTCCTAATCCTTGCAAACATCAGTCACGCTGTATTCTGGAAAAGGAAACGGCTCTCCAAGACAAGTGGGATACTGCGAAGCCAGGCAACAAAGGGACACGAAGCGTATCAGATACATCAGTTACTCTGAGGCAAACGTCAGCTGCACCTAGAAGCACAGTGCTCATTCAAGGAAGAGTTGGTTACATTCCATTTCACCACTGAGCATGAGCAGACACACAAGGCAGCTAATACAGATTAGCTCATGTGCTGTCAGCTCTCATTTCCATTTACTCAAGAGCAACTCAGCAGTTTTGCAACACGCTTCCTTCAGGTGAAGGCCGGAGGTGCACAAGCCTACGCTGCTTGTGAGCCCGGGTAGTTCTGAGCACCAGAGGGGATCACGTGCCCCGTGTCTGGATTATGGTGTGCAAAGCTGGTCAGACACTCTTGCAAGCGAGTCAGCACAACTCCTGCTGCACGTGACTGGCCAACACTCTCCAAGACAGGCATAGAAGAACCACTTCAGATGCCCTGATCAAGTAGCAGATGAAAAGCTATTATCCTGAACCAAACACAGGACTCAACAGCTGACTTCAAAGCATACTGCGTGTATTGCTCATCTGTTTACACCACCACAGTGCTGCTGTACTAACTCACCTACCCTTGGTGAGAGCAGAAGATGCAGCCACTGGTCTCCTGGAGTGAGCCCTGATGTTCAGCTGGAGGGAAAGGTTACCAGACAGATGGCATCTTGGCAAGATTAAGTTATGCACTTTAGTACCATCTGTGAAGACACGGCTGTGCATTCTTAACTTCCATGTACTACAACGAACACTGAAGGCAACAGTCACTAAAAGAAAACATCTTGGCAACATTAAGCCTGTTTCTATTTCTTCTCTACCGAATGTGGTTCTAAAAAAGCAAAGTTTTAGAATAAAATCTGTCATTCAGAAATGAACCATGGGGAAACTTCACTGTCCTAGTGAAATGTTGTTGCTTGGAGATTAAGGTAGAAATTTGCTGCTGATATAACAGCTACCAAAAATAGCTCAAGCGATATCTGACTCAGTGTTAAGGTCACGAAAGCAACATTCAGACACATGTGAGGGGAGAATTATAAATTTTGAAGTCACTGGATCCCAAGACAACTTCACATCAATGAACTTTCTGAATGGTTAAGAGAAGCAGTAGTATGATGAGACAAGGACAAGAGGTAGAAAATTTGTACCATTGGATGGCAAGCTAAAATGTAACTAAAAAAAAAAATAAAAGACAATTTGCTCCAAACACAACAAGTAGTCAACGACTGTTGGTTACAAAGCCTACATGAGACCATACAAGATACTGCAAGAATCTCTTCCATATTTCAACTGTACATCTCTAGTATGCTACAAAGGATCTCAATTAGCAGATAATCCCCTCCTCTAAACTAAAACATCCTATGCCTGTATGCAGCTGTTCTTAATCAGAGTGCAACTAGAGTCATGAGCAGGGTGTTTATTAGCCCATGCTGAAGGGAAGCCAGAGATGGCACTGCTGGAGACTGGTCTGCCTTGACAGTTCTCTTAAGCCCCCTGGGCACATCCCAAGGGTTCTGAACTGCTGACCAAATCTGGCTGTCACCCCACGCCTGCCCCACTCGGAGTCTGTAGGGCTGGGCTCCAGGGACAGGGTCTCTGCTAGCCTGGTTATCCCACCGGGCTCCCAGTCCCTCACAGACTAGTCAGTGCTCACCGCTCCCCAACACATCCCTCAGAGTTTTCCATCCTTTTATCCAGATGACAGATTAGAAGGTATTATGGACAAGAGGAACCATGGGTATCTTCCAAAGCCTCACTGTTGCTTTCAAAAGAACTGCTCCAGCTGCTTACTGCAGCCAAATTCTGCTGGAATTTTTATAGAATTTCCTACCACAGGTTGCTCTCTGGATCCTCACAGAGTGAAGGACATCATCAGTGCTTTTGATGAAGACATGCATCCTCAAATAGCACTGTCATAACCTCTCTTAGTATTCTTGATGTTGACTGCTCTACGTTTTGTACGCATTGTCCATATTAAACACGTCAGTGGAATTTCTTTGACTCTGGTTCTTTGTGGAAGGGTCACTATATAGTACAGTTCAGCCCAATGTTTCATCATGTTCTTTGACCTTTGTATGAATAGAAACCTTACTGGAGAAAAATCAGTGACAGCTCTAGAAGCAAAGACCAGAACGTACACTTTTCTCTCCTGTGCACCAATCTATAACTTGCTTTCCTTTCAGCCTTCTTACTCCTACATTTTCAAACAGTAGCTTAAGTTTTAAGAGAAAAACATTATAGGCCTACTCAAACACACCAAAACTTACAGCATTTGAGTTGCAGATAATCCAAACTCTTCAAGCTCAGAGAGGCCTGAAATTGCATCCAATTCTCGGGCAAATACTCAAATAACTTATTCTTATGCAAATGTACACAGAAGCAGCGTTCCTTCCTTTTGCATTAGGTTTCCCCAGTTAGTAAACAAAATAAGACATTCAGAGAGTTTGCTCTCTGACCCTCACATACAGTGAGGCCTAGGCAGAAGACAGAGCATAACCCCTGAGAATGCAGTATTTCTGAGAAGACACAGACAACCAAGAGCCTTTCAAGCCAAACACTGATGCTCCTTCTAAATTCAGACACCTAAACAAGCTGCAAGTGGTGAAAAGCAGCTAACCCAGACTCCTGTATAGAACACTGATTTAGGCAGGATTTAAGACTGGATTTTGCCCTTTGTCTTGTTACATACGTCCTCACTGCTAAACATCACTGAGTTTGCATTAAGGCTTTAGTACCTCTCAGCCTTCATTTCTTGGCTGCACTGGACAAAGGAATTTTCTGTACACTGGGTGGTCTGAGGGCTGTATATCAAATCAGCATAACAACACACTGCAGAACATTTCTTCTAAGGATCAGAGCAATTTCCAAACATGAACTATTTTGCCAACTACTGATAAATATGCATGAAGCATAAGGCTCTCCTAGATCCTAAGGGAGCTCTCTTCCCATCTCCTTAGTGTTTGTTATTTACTTCTCAGTACGCCAAGTTGTGCCATGAACTTGCTTTACAGATCTTCCTTCTCCATCACTGGGTTGCTGAGGCTGAAGACTGAAGTAATTAAGCCCTGCTAATAATAATAAAAACTATTATCCTCAAACACGTTTGATCTTCCTTTCACACCCTTAGAGGTAGTGCCTCTATCTCAGTTCTTCGACTCCCCTCTAAGCCTTTCAATGCTCCATGTTCTCTAAACACTTTTCTGACATCTACTCTGAAATCCTAAGTGAAATATTTCACTGGTGTTATATTTTAGTCCACTCAGAAATGGGGAAGGACTAAACAACTAAAAAAAAAAAATCAACACTAAGAAATATTTACTCCACCACATTTTAAGAATAATTCAAGATTTTCTTCACTAATTTAATAAATATTCCTGCAACACCAAAAGTAACAAGAACTACTTATTGCAGCTATGCTCCACTAAGCAGACATGACAGCTGCTGATTGCTGGGCCCATCTGTACTTATATCTAAATCTAAAATTTAACTTCTCCATACTTCTTTCTGGCTTAAAGCTCAAAAGCATTAAGAGAAGGGACAGGACTTTTTGTTCCCAGACAAATCCGTAATTCAGAAAGTGGGATGCAAGTCCCTGTCAGAATATTTGACTCAAATACCAAAGCTGTATAAACAAATTAATTTTACATTCACGGAAACTGCATCCGTAATGCTGTATTAACACCATTAAAATGACTTATAATCACAAAGCCATTTTACCACAACCAGGTGATTTCTGGAAAGGCCAACACCAAACAGGACAGGATGTAACACAGCTAGGCACAACCGGCCAGGAAGGCACAGAAAACCAAGCAGGTGTAAGCCATGCTCTGATATGAAAAGTTGATGTGCACAGATCATGAAGTGATGAAAGATGGAAAAATTACAAAGAGAAAATGAATTAGTAGTGAAAAGGCAATTTAAAGAAGAGAATGCTGGGGAAACAAAGATATGGCTGCATGGAACTGTCATGGTGGTGCAGAGACCAGTGGCTCACTGGGGTCGGGATGCTTGGGACATGGAGAGCTCCCCATGGAGGGGCAGCAAGGCAGAGCCTGGTACGCAGGTCCTGTCCCACCATGGGTGGGGCAGCCCAGGGGGTCCCGCAGCAATCCCAGGCCTTGGGTATCGGGCACCTTCCAGGCCATGCTGGGGCCCATGGGTGGGCCCAGCCCAGGGTGGCCTGTGGCTGGGCAGGGCATGTATCATAAATGCAGTAAGCCTGGGAAAGATCTCCAAGTCCAGACATCAATCCAACACTAAAGGCTGTGGGGAGCTGAAAATGAGCCCTGCTGTGGCACCACCGGAGCAGAGGTGGACAGCCCCAGGGAGCTGAAATGGGGTCCTGGGTTGTGGGAAGGGTGGGGAAGGCCTGGACAGGGGGGCTGGGACAGTCAGGCCCATTATTGCTCTCAGGACCTGGACAAAAACAGACACAAACAGCAACTGCAATATCAATTAAAACATAAAAATAGTTTTACCCTGAAGTCAAAAGTGAAAATGGCCCAACGTGTGAGATAAAAAGCTCTGCTTGCAGATAAAGCTATTGTTGAACTAAAAATATCAGCAGTAACTGACACACAAAAATTCCCATTTACAAACTTCTCAGGAAGCAGCAGTCAGGTCGTGAGGGACACCACTGTTCATGGAGCACCCAACAGTATCCATAGGGAAATGTTCAGCATGGGGAAGACAAAGCAGGCGAAGAGGGAAATATAAACATGTAGTTACTGAATTTAATAAGAGTCAGTAGTGCCTTCCAAATTAAAAAAAAAAAAAAAAAATGCTAATTTTAAGAGGTGAAACCTTGAAATCTTCATTCAGTCTTTAATTTTTAATTTTCTCACAATATAATTTAACAGTTACTTTTATGCATGATTACAGAACATACTGTCAGTATTTTGGCCAAGATTGGGTGTTGTTTTTAACAATGACAGAGGCATTCCCGATATCATCTTGTTAAGTTCCAGAAAAATTTCAGAAGATCAATATGAGGCCACCAAGCAGCTAAAAACCTTATTGCAGCTAAGACTGCAAGTGCCAAAGTGACGCTAGATTTCAAAAAGGTAGTGTCCTTAAATTCCTTATTTGAAAAAATAACCAAGATTCCCAAGTATAAAATGGAGAAAAGCATAACAGGTAAGTCACACAAAAGCAAGAGAAAATAAAACTAAAGTAACATTACTCAAATACATATCTTAACAGGAGAAAACAAGGAAACATTACCTAGTGAGTGAAATTTTTGCTTTGCAATACACACACATCCCCCTATTTTTCTAAAACTTTCCAATCCTTTACAAGTATCACAGAAATTGTTAGAAGATGGAAGCATGTTATAAAGTCATTTCCAAAAAGACAGGGAAGAAAAAAAAAAAAAAAAAGTACAACGTTGATCCATTTTCACACAAACATGGAGTACAATTTACTTTGGTACCAGCAGGCTAGTAATCTACATGCTGATGCCAACTAGAGAGACACGTGGTATAAAAGTATGCTACGCCAGAAATGCTTCCTGAGCATGACAGAAGCCCTTACATAAGCAACAGTCAGAAAATCAAGACAATAAATAAAGGACACAGTAGCTATCAAAAAGATAAGAGATTTTTGTTGCAAATCAGACCATAACATACATGCCCATGGATGATCAGGAAGTGAGACTAGGGGAGCCACTACAATGGCTAAGTATCTGAATAAACTCTTGACCAAGCAAGGACCAAGTCATCAAGACAATAATTTGTTGTTCCTTAGCCCACAGCCTCCTTTACAGATAAACTGCCACATTCCATTGCATGAAGGACTTTCAAAGAAGAAATAATGTAGCCACACAGAAAACCTAAACACACCCACCTACACAGCAGCTCACACAGCCAACTATGATCACCTCACTACAAATTCAGAGAGAACTTAAGGTAGAGAAAAAAAGCTGCCCACAAAAACTTGCACTAAAATACAACACCAGTCTCAAGATTATTTGCAAGAAATAAATGAAGAAACTTGAGAAATTACTGATGTAGCTCTGATTAGTTCCACTGGGAGTAACAGAAAAGCACAAATTATAACAAATTAAAAAAAAAAAAAAACTAAAATACTGAGACTATGTCAAATTCCCACCATTTCTGTAATAATAAATCAAATTCTTCCATAATTCTTTGGACTCCTCTGAGTTAAAAACAAAAAAGGTTCTGCGCATACAGGTGAGCAGAGAGAAAAACGACATGTTTTTGAAAGCTGACTACAAACACCTAGGATATAGTGTGTAGTCCTTCGGTAAACTGAAAAATTACTTACAGAATAAGAAAGTCTTGAATTTTGGTTGCCTTCCAATGCGAGAAGAATGGTGTAGTTTTCCAGAAACCATCAATCCATTCTGCATTTATTAAGGACTTGGAGAAGACAGTAAATTTAAAAAAAAAAAATCAAATCTTTTCTGATGATACAAATGCTTTCAAATTGGGAGAACTCCAAAATGTTAAGACTCAAAACCCTGCCTCTTGAAACTGAAAATATTACTAGACAATGACAGGATACGAAGGACAATTAAAACAAACAGTTAAAAAAGTATTTGGAATGAAGAACAGAAGCTATGCATCTCTGAACCACGAAAACCATCAGTAGAAAACTGTCTGCTAATTGCACAAAGATCAATAAACCTTATATTTGGTATTCTAGAACTACCTAAAAGAAAAAAAAATTACTAAAGGGAATTTTTAAAAACATATCAAAGACTTATCACATAAAACAGCAATGCAACAAAGGCACTACATACAATCACACTGTCTCATATCACAAAGTACCATCAGTAGCAGGAGCACTACAGTGCATGTACAGTCATTAAATGCTTTAGTACTATGGCACAGAGGGAACAGAAGCATAAAGAGATTGTAGAAGCTGAGTTTTTTTAATCAGAAAGTACAGAATTAAAAGCATTTCAACTGAATTTTTTTTAAAAAAAAAGACCAACCATGTTAATTAGACTCCCTTTCACTTATTGCTAGCCTGACAAAATCAAATTATAAGCAGACTCCATTATCTCACATAACACCTAAGCCATTTGTCAACAGAAACCAGCAGTCATCAAGATAACTGCTGTGATGGTCTGTGTATTTCACAGAATCCTTTCGGTTGAAAGAGACCTTTAAGATCATTGAGTCCAACAGTTAAGTCCAGCACTGCCCAGTCCACCACTAAACCATGACCCTAACGGCCACATCTATACAATAGGGACTCCACCACTCCCCTGGGCAGCCTGTTCCAGGGCTTGACAACCCTTTCAGTGAAGAAGTTCTTCCTAATACCCAACCTAAATCTCATCTGGTGCAACTTGAGGCCATTCCCTCTTGTCCTATCACTTGTTCCTTGGGAGAACAGAAGGACCCCCACCTCGTTATAACCTCCTTTCAGATAGTTGTAGAGAGCAATAAGGTCTCCCCTCAGCCTCCTTTTTATGCAGACTAAGTATCCCCAGTTCCATGAGCCACTTCTAAGAAGCTGTCTGCTCTAGACCCTTCACCAGCTTTGTTGCCCTTCCCTGGACACACTCCAGCACCTCAGTGTCCCCCCTGTTGCACTGAGGAGCCCAAAACTCAACAGCATTTGAGATGCAGCCTCACTAGTGCCAAGTACAAGTGATACAAGGCAGGATGCTGGTGCCCTTCTTGGCCACCTGAACACACTGCTGGCTCATGTTCAGCTGGCTGTCCACCATCACCCCAGCTCCTTTTCTAACAGGCAGCTTTCCAGCCACTCCTCCCTAAGCCTATAGCATTGCCTGGGGCTGTTGCAACCCAACTGCAGGACTCAGCACCTGGCCTTGCTAAACCTCATACAATTGACTCAGCCCACCAATGGGCTTACCACTTACTCTTTCAGTAAGCCTGGCCAGTGCCTATGCAAAAGTCCTTTTTCCCCCCTTTGAGATAGGTGTACCCCATCTATCACCAGGAGGCGGCTGTTGTGTAAACCAACCCAAAAATCCCAAAGCCCTGCTGGCGACACCAGGCTCAGTGACAGGTATTGGGCTTCCTATGTCTTTCCTCATTTCACCCTGCCATTTGTGGAATAGAGAACACTACTTGCGCTCTTGATTCCTTGACTAGTCAGCTCAAGGCCCTGATGCCTCACTTGATTGCTCTCACATTTCTTGTTTCAAGTTTACCACTGCCTACCTGAAAAGTCAATACTGGATAATAATCTGAGGGCTGTACCAGAGAAGGAACCTTACTCACTGCATCTTTAACCCAGGTCCCAGGGAGGCAGCAGATTTCCGTAAGAAGTAGCTCTGCTCTGCATATTGGGCCTTCTGTTCCCTTCAGAAGGGAGTCACCTATGACAATAGCCCATCTGGTTTTTTCTCCGTAAAAACAGTTTTGATGTAAGGCGTAGGCCAACTTCACTTCAGCAACATTTCTAAGCTAGACAAATCATCATCCTCATTTTTACATTCCACTTGCTATAACTTTTACCTGTTGTGCAAGGGCATCTGGGCAGGTGGGGTGTTGCTGAGGGGATGTACCAGCTGCACTGGGCAGGAATTTGTTGCCATTGCTCCCTGGACTATGCTCAGCCAGACACAGAGGAGAAAGGGAATTTGCCATGTTATTCATCTCGCCTGACTGGTGGGCCTGGCTCAGGGAAGAGAGGACTGATTCCCACACTCGCTGATGAGTCTCAGCCTACTCACCTCCTCTCATAGCTCTGTCACTAAGCAGAGGAGCTCCTCTACCTGGAACCTGCACCTCCCACAGGTGTGCTCACTGCAGGGCACAGCCTGTAGCCCAACACCTGGGTGGCTGCATGTTCCCACCTGAGCTCCATCTAGGAAGCTGCATCAGTCGTGGTGGGTGCAGATGGTGGGTGCAGAGGTTAGAGATGTCACGGCTTTCTGCCAGGTGGAAACCATCCCTCCCTGCTCAGAGCTGGCAGAGCTCTCAGCACCCTTCCTGCTCTGACTGCCACACAAACCACTGTGCCCACGCTCTGGTCACTGCGCTCCCCAGGGGCTTCTTTTATAGGGATGGGGGTGGTCACTGTAGCCCTGGCCATGCCCAGGCCTTGCCAGCCTCTCTTGCCAGAGCTGCCAGCTCCTGCTGGGTCCCTCCGCTCCCCTGGCATTTCCCTACCAAAGAAAAACTGCAGGAAAACCCCTGTACACTGAGATCTACTGCTCCACTGCAGGACAGAACTGCTTACTCAGAAGAATTAAAAAAGCAAATAAATCAACTTACTATTAGTTATCACCTGAGTTGTTATACCAATGGCCTACCATAGAGACAAGTCTTGAGTATTTAACATGCAGTTAGCATATAGAAGACATCTTAGTGCATTGTCTAATTAATTAATTTGGTCACACACAGCAGGGAAGGAGCGTTTGCTTCCATTGGCAGCACGAGGTCCAAGCAGGAAGCCAGACCGACTCTCGCATCCTAAATAGCAAAGCCCACATGTACAGGCACAAATTAGATTACTGAAACCAAGAGCAAAAGAAATACAATCAAAAGAAGTGACCGTGTTGGGGTGTGTCCCTGTTCTGCCAATGACCAGGCCCAACAAAAATGATACCACCAGCAGCAGGAAGATGAACCAATACACAGACTGTATTGTATACAAGGACATTCCATGAATGATCGCTGGGGGTACAAACAGATCAATCAGCTGGTACATAAACGACACCACTCCTAACGATCCCACAAAGGACGTAACTCAGCCCACAACAGGTGGTACAAACAGAGACCCGAGGCTTCTCACAGTTGGCATGGGAAACAGCCAGACCAGCAAGTTAAACACATAAGAGAAAGGTGCCCACATAGTGACTCTCACACGATCGGCCCGCGTTTGCAAAGGTCTAAACAGACTGGGGCCCAGCTCCAGGGAGAGTCAGGAGGCCTTCCCTGAACCAGGAAGCTCTGGGGAGGGCACTCCACAGACAGACACTCCTGACTCCCTGCAAGTGGTCCCAGCTTTTATCCCCAAGCAGACACCTGACCTTTGTCAACTCAATGCGGGACCCCTGGGGCTCATTTCCCTTCTGGCTCTCCCTGCAGGGCCGGCCACACCCTGGGGGGAAGCTATAAGGCAAACTCACCACCTCGTTATGAAGGGCTGTGGGAATCACCCATATGTCAATCTTAATTCAGGGGCTCGGGGGTCAGACCCCAGCATTTCAGTCCCCTAGGTGGTGTCCTCTGTCTCAGCACTTTCACTGAGAGAGATTAAACTCTTCACTTGAAATGGTCTCACAGTGGCACCAGCATATCAGAGACTCCTGTCCCAGTCAGGCTTTATCCCAGCTCTAGGAACTCAAGTTGAATCATCTCACAGGCACATAGTCTGAGAAATATCATTCCACGCACGTACATTTCTTACATTTAATTATGATAAGGAAAAGCTCAAAGGTTTCTCTACAGCTTCAACTATAGTTCAGAGAGTGAAGACCATGCTGCTTTCTACAACTAGAGCTGGTTCTCTGCTCTCTAGCAGCAGGCAGGAGATGACTGGAATCAAGGTCTCCTTTTTTCCCCACTGTGACTAGGAAGGGATCACTCTGAAGAGGAAGTATGTCTGGAAAATTGATATAGGGGGTGTTAAGTGTGTCCCACAAGAAGTCCCTCAAAGTAAGCCAATCTTCTGCCTGCACTTTGTTGTGCAGGCCCACAAGGAATCTAAGCTATGGCTAAAATTTAACTTGAAACTGATAGAGAAAGAACGGGGAACCAAAAGCAGAGTAACAGGTATCATACTGGATCTTTCAGATACTAGGAATAACATCTCTTTTTTTAAAAAAAGCTTCTCCCCCAACCCCACTTAAGGTATTTCTTGCTAGAAAAACAGAAGAGGGCATGCAGCTTTCAATGAAGAGGTATGCCCTGAAAGCAAATGACAGAAGATCAGAGGTGGGCAGACTCAAAAGCATATTGCCTGCGGAAACACAAAGAAAATAAAAAAATAAACTAAATTTAACATCCAGCACAAACTGTATCAAGGTCCATCAACAATTTAGTTGTACATCTAAATCTCCAACAGATCATTCACAATGTTGGTCAACGAAATGACCAGAAAAGTCGGATTTCGAATTTGGTGCCTAGACGTTTCATGCTGAAAGATGATTCCCTCACTTTCTAATGTTATTTAATCAAATCCTTACATTTGGTATTAAATTGCAAATTATTGCACAGTCACACATGCTCTCAAACTGTAAACTTAATTCTTTAAATCCTCTTGAGTAGTACGAGGTTCTCAAAGCCGAAAAAGCTTCAGTGTGGCAGTCAAAATACCAAGGCATAAACATGTATTGTTTCTAGGACACTAATGTAATCTTTATAAACTAGATTATAACTTATATTATAAATGTTCGGTGCTGCAAACTACAGATATCTGCTCAGTGCTACCGTAAACCCACTTCAAACAGCAAGTTGGACATCTAGACTGATTCAGTGTAATACAAGATCTGAAGGAAATGTATACCTGTGAGAAAGCAAAAATAAATGTACAATTTAAGCAGAAACACATAACGCTTACAAGAATCAATTTGGTTTCATTTAATACAGTTCGCCACAGAAACAGGCAGAAAATTAGAACCTGGGTTGATATTCTCCGAGATGGGCTAGATCTGGCCTCACAAGGAGCATTTGCACTTCATTAATAAGGGCTCTACTTTAAAAATTGAAACAGAACAATAGAAGAGTATCCTGTTGTGCATGGTAAAATTATAAGTTAATTTCATCAAGGGACCTAATCAACTTTGGCTTTCTTCCTGTAGCTCATGTTCATCTGTTCTTCTCTCCTTTAAAGAGATACTGAGCCAAATGCTGCTCTAAGTCCAATGTAAACTGGACATCAACAAAAATTACCTGCAAAGAAGAAAAGCAAAAACTTACCCAAAACCACAATGCCTCTCAATGTTTTATTAAAAACTGAATGAGGAGGGTAGAAGTAATAAAGCCAGAGAAAAATGTTTGCTCTAGAAAACAAAGTTTAACTATGTTTCAAGTGTATTTCCTTCTTCATTTGTAAATCAATTTCCTTTCTAAAAATAATGAATTTCACTCCAGAGAGGATTTCATATTTAAAACCTTTCAGAAACTGGGTTTTAAATGAAGAACTACTCTGCAATACACCGTATTATAATACTGTTACCAGCACCAGATTATGAACTGACCAACACAGTCACTAGGAGAGAACTTCCAAGGCACAAACAGCAGTGCAGCACCTGATTTCTATTAAGTCATTGGGGCTACCAATCAAACTTTTTTGTGCTTTTTGAGAATACACTACTCTGAAAACAGAACTAGCATATCAACAAAACCTTATTCCCAGAATCTACTTATGACCACACTTCAGTGGCTTCTCCAGACAAACACTCAAGTCATTTCCTAATTTCTCGAACATAATGTAAAACCTTTATCTCTAGATTAAAAATTTATCTAAAGCAAACATAATTTAAAGCATTAAATATTCATAAACATCAATAGCTAAGTTCCTGATTCCTACCAAAATGAACAGAAGTTTTGACTAAAAACCACAGCATCGCACGAGCCACTCCTCTCTCATGAAAGCTCTTTTGCTAGAATTGCTCTGGATGCTTTATGATTATTACTCTTATTACTATTATTACTGTAAAGTATCCGTCCAAATGACCACACACATTTCCTAATGCTGTTTCTATGGTGCCTAAAAGACCTTGTCACATGAGGAACGCTCAGCCTGTAACCTGATCAGGCAGAAGAGAAGTTGCCAAGCAGGATGCCAGGATACTCATTTCAGTACCCAGAAAAACACATTTGGGGGCTTTTCTATTCACCTGTAGACTCATCTCTAAATGGCCCAAAACATCCCTCTGAAAGATGTGTAAAGAGTCAGACTTTTACCCATTTTCTGAATTAAAACATACAAGCTTCTCTCTAATCCCAGTATATAAGCGCTCTACTAATTTTAGATCCAAGTGGTGCAAAGTGTCATAACTGTCAGATAGCTGGATACCAGCTCAGGCCAAAGTAACTTAGCTTCCCAACACAATTAGGCCACAAACCCCACTCAATTGCTGATCTGTATTTATTTACATTGTATAACACTTTATTAAATATTGTAATTTCACATATTAACTATGAAACTGAACGAAGAAAACATCTTTAAAAGTAAACCAAGTTCAAAAGGGCCATGTGGCTGTAATCAACAACAGATTTTGGCCCATGCTACTGAAAAGCCCATCAGAGGCCTAATCCTCCTTGTCTTACAGAAATAGTTACACTAATTGTGTAACTGCAATGTGTAGAATTTAACCCTCAATATATTTGCTAGCAACTTTGTCCTTGAACAGATTTATTTACAGCTGTTGTCAGTTTGATTAAAATGTGCAAAATAAAACCAAGTTGATAGGTTACATGCCACAATAAAATGATGTATTCAGCAGGTATAATAAAATCAGACCTGGGAACAAACTAACTTTCTTTTACTGCAGCTAAGGCCAAATCCGAATGCCCTAAAGGATGGCAAATTTCAGCAAGAGTATGCCTTATTCAAGGCCGAGGTATTCCTTGGGTCCCAAACTTGGGAAGAAGCTTGTGGGTGGGTGGATTTCCGAAGCCAGTGTATTCCCACAAAAGCACCGGAGCCTGCCCACACAGATCAACTTGTAAGATCTGGCTATTAACGTGCCCTTCAGGATCTGCCCCGCAGACTGAAATGTCTTTGTAAGCATTGTTTCACCTGTTTGAAAGCCGGGTTGACTGAAAGCATTCAGCACATGAATATTTTCACCCACTACAGAAAATCAAGGCTTTGTTAAATTAAACGGCTTTAATGATGTTTTACAGGAAACATTTCAGGCATGCAGCAATAAGCTGCATTCATATT
This sequence comes from Merops nubicus, assembly GCF_000691845.1. Classification (NCBI taxonomy): domain Eukaryota; kingdom Metazoa; phylum Chordata; class Aves; order Coraciiformes; family Meropidae; genus Merops; species Merops nubicus. The sequence goes on along the minus strand of NW_008603502.1, from coordinate 5,663 downwards.
TGACATTTACAAAACTTTATTCTTTTAAGCCTGAACTTGTACAATACTTGCACTTAACTTCAAGTATGTGAATAAGCCCATTTTTATTTTACAAAGCACTTAATTCCAAGTATATGTTGAAATTCTAGCAAAATGGTGGAATAAATTCCTCAAATCAGGCATGGTTTAAACAGTGTAGAGGGGAAAAAAAAGAATGTATAATCTGGTTTTCAAGCAAAATATCACTAGAGATCAGCAAATTAGATCACAGCAAACAATTAGAAACACCTCAGCCAAAAATATAAACTGAACTAAAACAAGCCTTTTAACACAATGATGACCAAAGTTTGTTTTCCTCCCACCCCATTCTTCACCATCTCCTGGTTGTGGCCATAAAAAAAAAAGGAATTAGGGAATATTTTTGCAATTTCGATTTAAAAGATGTTGCTGACTCAATGGGAATTGGCAAGTACCAAAAAAAGCAACAAACTGACCTCTGATCTCTCCCCAATTCACATACCAAAGATACTTGAATCAATGGCCAAATTCTGCCCGCCTTAGTCATCCAAACAGGTATCTTCTGAAGCCATGGAGATACAACCACAGTTTATGTACACTCAGCTGCAGGAACTGCTGCCCAAATCTTGAGGCCTTTACACAGAAAAAGCCTTGCTGAATTGACTAACAGGTTCCTCTTATTTTATTCCAACAAAATTGCGACCTCTTCAACATAGCTCAAGAGAAGTGCTCACACAAGTCAGATCAGCAAGATCTGCTTCATACCCAGGATGAAATTAACTTCAGAAATATTCCATGTCCAAGAAATTTAAAAATGAGAACTTTCTGCTTAAAAGAGGAATGTTGAAACAGAGTGAAAACTGAAGGGTTTACATTTTTACATGGCCCACAGGAGTGCATTAATTTTATCTGACTTGACACAGCACACATTACATTACCTTTCCATCCCAAATTTAAGGCACTTTCTGTTGGCTAAAATCCTTCACTCCCAGGAGGCTAACTTGCTGCAGGAAATGTGCTAGGAACAGAGGAAACAGCAGTGTCATCCTGCTGAAAACTGTCATGGTGACAAAGAAAGGACTAGGTGATGTGCAGCTGGATAATCCACACGTACCCTCCACTAGTCAGCAAAACAAAAAAATTGTCCTGTTTGAAAAGTGATCCAATTCCAAGGCTAGGTACGATCAGCATCTGAAAAGAAGTGGAAGAAAACCATCCAAGGTGGAAATTCCTTATACATCCTGCAAAACTAACACCTATATGACATCAGTTTTTGTCAGGCCAAAGGACAAGGAAAATTAAAAGCATCTAATCAATTATTCACTCTAGTATTTCTTTCCAAGTTCAAAATCAGAAGCTCTGAAGCAGGAGATGTCATCAGTTCACAGCTGAGAGACCAGAGGAGCAAGGTTGCTGCAGACTGTAAGTTCGGGGCATAAGTAAGAAAATTCAGATATTCAGAGAATGCAGACATAGGAGTGTCTGCCATGGTCCCTCCTGTCTTTGCTCTATGAAGTCATCTCTAAAGAATAATATCCCTGAACTAAGTCTGATATTAAACACATTTAGGAGCTTCCACATTCCTAAAATGCAGCAGCAGCTCCATTTTCAGATGTACAAAAACCACTCTGTGCAAATAGTCCTTCCCCAGAGCCAGCTCAAAGGAGCTAGATGACAGACATTTTTTAATACTAATTCAAAAACTGTACCAAATGTCAGAGCAGTTTTACTTGACGTTACCCTCAATCAATCGTGAGCGCAAATTATATTACCTATGAACCCTACACAAGCAACAAAACGCATCAGATGACCTGCTAGCTCTTGTTTGTTCTCAAAATACAGCAACAGAACTGTTTGCCCTGCTTCAGCAAAATGTGTAGTATCACAGATTTTAAAACAAGAAAGAAATGCATTCTAGCGAAATAGAACGTACCAAATTTTAAACAACCCAACTTGAGTTTTGCTCAGGTCCTACACTTACCCTTCCTTCCTACAGAAAAAAAGGCCATGCTGTGAGCCCAAAGTACCCCAAGGAAGCAGTCATCAGGCATCTAACCCAAAGTAAACATTTATGTGATACCTGTCCTGACAATACACTGACAATAATCTAGTCAAATCCCTGAACAGCAAAGCTGTATTTTTGTAGGCAGTCACGTCAAGCTGACCTTTCCAATGGATCTGTTTCCTTTAGAGCCAAAATCTACATCTTTAAGAGGTTTGCATAGGCCAAACAACCCAATATACTTTAGTCTTTTGCAGCTTACATGATTGTAAGAACATTCTTGAGCAACAGATTTTTACAACACTTAACTCTAAGAATTAGCTTTTTCAGACATAGCAATCCTGCAGTCATTAACAGGTAGGCCTATTTAAAAATGATGTCAAAGGGAGGCAACTTTGTTATATAACTGTCCAAAATCTTGCAGGAAAAGAAGATTGTTGCAACTGATACTTAAATAAATGTTTACTACCTGAACTGAAAAATACAATAAAGTTTTACCTGAAGTGAATTCTATAATTTCAGAGGCATCATATGAGTCTTGATTCTTAGTATATTACTTAAGATTTATACCAGAGTAAATCTAATGAATGCACAACAGCTGAAGCTAAAAATGGTGCTCTTCAAATATTTAATACTCAACTGACATTGGTATGGAAAAATGCACACCTACACCATCTGACAGAGATAAAATAATTGTTAGCTGTACCTTCTTGATGAATAAGATGTCCGACAATATTTCAGATACATTTAACATTTTGAGGATTTAGTTCTGTACCCAGGCAATGGTGAGAGAAAAAAATCATCTTGCTGCTTTGTAAGTTAAGTTCTTTACAACCTCATAGAGAAAAGAAATAAAGGTTTTAATATAATTGTTCAACTTTATCTCAACTAATATTGGTTTGATTTCTCATGTTCCTATTCAGTCACAAACAAGATGTGAAATACGTCAAATATTTCACATGAAATATAACAGACATTTTATTGCCAACTATCACAACAAATGCTTTGCCTTTGAATTCTTAGAGGTTCTACTAACAAAGAAGCATTTTTTCCCTGAATAAGTAGCTTGATTCAACATGATTTCTAAATTATCTGAGATAATATGACTTCTTTTACTCCACCCAAAATGCTTTAGAAATATGGGCAATTAATTACTACATAAGAGAAGAAGGAAAAATAAAATTACAGCCAGCAACTGAGTTGACCAGGAATCAGAAAACAACACTCTCTTCTCCCATAGCAAACAGCTCTTCTGTGCTAGCTCAGATTTAGCAAACAGTTGCCTAATTATTTACTGTCACAGCCAGAGACGCTGTCAGAAGACACTATTTGGGGATGTACAAATACCCTGGTTTCAATTGTCAAAGCACAAGGTACTCCATACTGCCTGTTCTTCAAGATCCGCAGCCTACTTCAGTTGCAGAAACAAATGAAATAAAAGTAAAATTGCACTTTTCAGCCTTTAAAAAGGACTGCTTTGCTTTCCCCTTCCCAAATCAAACTGCCCGAACGTCTTCGTGGTGCGGCATCATATGATCCCAAGCCTTCCAAGACAGGCAATGAATTTTGTACAGCTGACTCTGCTAGTTACAGTACTCAACAGCTGGGGCACAGATAATCTGGCATCCTGATAACACCCTAGATGAATACAAGAGCATTCTGCAGACTGGAAAAAGAAAAGAAATGCTAATAGTTCTTTTATTGATTAGAGCTCGTCTAAAAAAACTATACATGGTTTGCATTTGATGAAGAGAGTTACTACAGGCGGTGTTTACAGAACTGAGAAACACGGAGAAATGGCACTCCCTCTTCAAAGCCTATATTGTAGCAATTCTTTTCTGATTAGATCAGCTCCCATAGCAAGTCATCAGAACAACAATTGCTGTAGTGAAGTCATACTACTGGGACTTGGATGGGAAATCATGACCGGCTTGGAAACACATTTTAAAAAATAATGTGTTTTCCAGGTTTCCAATATAACTTAATTAAAACAAGTCCGAATCTTTACCTTTGCTCCCAGTGGCTGAATTAAGTTTATTTCAAGCAGCAAAACACAGTTTTTAGTGTCATATTCAGTCATATTGGTATGCTAAGACAACAGAAACTGGATCCTTCCGAATAATTTCAGGATTTGGCTGTCACTGAAAATAGCATGCAAACGGGCACGACGTTACCCCCGCAACAGGATATACTCAAACATTTCCAGAAGGTGCTTTAGTTCTAACAGAGATGTGAATTAGTTTTAGGAGTTTATTTTAGTTAAAATACTTATGCCCCCTGGCACTTATAAACCAAATCTTTCCACCCTTTTCCTGATAAACTTCTTGCTGACACAGGGGAAATTAGGCCCAATATCTTCACCAGGTTTTTAAGCCTGGAGACAAACTGATATGAGAACGAATCTTATTAAATATGATTCTAGCAGCAAATCAAATATAATTTAAAGCAGAATAGTAGTGTTTTTGGTTAGAACCAGGGCAGAAAAACAGGATTTCTCAGTGTTTTCTTTATTTACAAAGTAAACAGCCTACTTTCTTTAAAATCTTGCAAAAAATCAGTTCAGCTACCTATAAAGTTATTAATGACTAAAAAAAAAAAAAATGAGAGAACGGAATAAAGATGTCCTGTTGAAGATGATCTATTACAAACTAATTATTTCTCAATTAAAATGAACTAATGTATTTCAAGTATAGAAATAGAGCACATGCTCCATAGCAGCATTGACACAATGGGTAACAGACACAAAGGAGTCATTAATCAATACTGTTAATGACACGTGAAATCCTAAGTGACACAGGTAAAAGCAGACTCAGACCTGACAACTCTTCATGTCAAAATAACCATCTGTAGAAGGTTTATTTTTCAAAATATTAGCACTAACAACCAATATTAAATAAAATCAACTATCAGTATCTTCAAATCAAGCTGTCTTCAACTATGCCACTCCCATTCCCATCAGTGGGAACCATTTATCCAGAACCTTTAGAACTGATTGGAAACCTACAGCTGAAAATTTCCAGGTATAAAATCTAACCTGTCTCTTCCCCAAACATTACAAAAAGACTCAGCACTGTAAATGTCAGCAGATGCTGTGACATGCTGTAAAAACTATTTCTGGGATGAACATTCGATCTCAACCGTTACCTCTATCCCCATTTCATTTGAATTAAAATCAGACCTGTAACACTTTTGATAACCATTTTCAAACCCAGCGTTAGCAAAAATGAACTGATAAAACCGAGTAAAAAATCACATCTCCCGAACCACTTCTTCCACCCCGATTAATTTAAGGACGCAACGTAGTTTATACTGATAGCAAGACAATTTTAGCCATATGCATCTTTATTACGGATAAACACCATTTTCTGCCTTCGATAAAAAAACTCAAGTGCTACACGTACCAACACCATTTTTCGCCCGACCATCAGAAAAACCCTAAAATAAAAAGGTCGAGATAAACCGAAGCTTTAAATACAAGCGCACAACGCGAGGCAAAACCCCGCGTCCGCATCTCATGCGGAGAAGAGACTTTTAAACAGGCGAGAGCGCATTTAACACACCGGTGAGGGGGAGACGCGGTTTTTATTTCTGGCCGAAGCTGCCGACGTCCGCCCCGTTTTCGGCGCCCCCGGCCAGGACCCGGGCCACCCCCTCCCCTGACGTC
>NW_008603501.1:2510-2988 GCF_000691845.1 Merops nubicus | reverse complement strand
TTGGGGCCTTTCAGGTCCCCTTCCAGCTTGGGGGCTCCCACTTCAACGTCCCCTTTCACGCTGGGCCCCTTCAGGTTGAAGTCCACGTCGGGCATGGAGATCTTGGGGGCCTTGATGTGCATCTCGGGCATCTTGAACTTGGGGCCCTTCATCTTCCCTTCAGGACCTTCAATATCCACCTCTGGACCCTCAATGTCCACTTTGGGACCAGAAACATCCAGGTCTCCCTTCGGCAGGTTCACATCCACCTCTGGACCTTCTCCTTTCAGACCAAATTTAGGCATTTTGAACTTGGGCATCTTGAACTTGCCTTCTGGGCCATGAACATCCACGTCTGGCAACCCAACATCAACCTTGGGGCCCTTAATGTCCACATCGGGGCCTTTCAATTCACCTTCCATCTTTGGGAGGGAAACATCCACATCCCCCTTCAGTTTGGGCCCCTTCAGGTTGACGTCGACGTCGGGCCTGGAGATCT
>NW_008603501.1:0-2215 GCF_000691845.1 Merops nubicus | reverse complement strand
GTTCACCTTGGGACCAGAAACATCCAGGTCTCCCTTCGGCAGGTTCACGTCCACCTCTGGACCTTCTGCTTTGAACCCCGGCATCCCAAACTTGGGCATCTTGAACTTGGGCATCTTGAACTTGCCTTCTGGGCCATGAACATCCACGTCCGGCACCTCAACGTCCACTTTGGGGCCCTTGATGTCCACCTCAGGGCCTTTCAGTTCACCTTCCAGCTTGGGAACAGACACGTCCACACCACCCTTGAGCTTGGGCGCCTTGAGATGCAAGTCGACATCAGGCATGGAGATCTTGTGTGACTTGATGTGCATCTCGGGCATCTTGAACTTGGGGCCCTTCATCTTCCCTTCAGGACCTTCAATATCCACCTCTGGACCCTCAATGTCCACCTTGGGACCAGAAACATCCAGGTCTCCCTTCGGCAGGTTCACATCCACCTCTGGACCTTCTCCTTTCAGGCCAAACTTGGGCATCTTGAACTTGGGCATCTTGAACTTTCCTTCTGGGCCGTGAATGTCCACGTCTGGCAACTCAACGTCCACCTTGGGGCCCTTGATGTCCAGGTTGGGGCCTTTCAGGTCACCTTCCAGCTTGGGTGTTCCCACTTCAACGTCCCCTTTCACGCTGGGCCCTTTGAGGTTGAAGTCCACGTCGGGCATGGAGATCTTGGGCGCCTTGATGTGCATCTCGGGCATCTTGAATTTGGGGCCTTTCAGCTTCCCTTCAGGACACTCCAAGTCCAGATCTGGTGCCTCCACATCGAGTTTTGGCCCTTTCAGGTCTAGTTCTGCACCACCTTCCAGCTTGGGCGCTGCCACCTCCACTTCTCCTTTCGCTTTCGGTCCCTTCAGGTTCAAATCGACGTCGGGCATCGAGAGTTTGGGCGTTTTGATGTTCAGCTTCGGCATCCTGAACTTGGGACCTTTCCACTTCCCTTCTGCTCCTCCAACATCCAGCTCGGGCCCTTCAACATCTACCTCGGGCCCTGAGATTTCAACCTCTGCTTTCGGCAGCTCCACCTCGGGGCCCTCAAGCTTGGGGCCGGAGAGGTGAAAATGCGGCAGTTTCATTTTCGGCATTTTCAGGGTGGCTTCCGGACACTCCAGGTTCACATCTGGGACCTCGGCCTCTAGTTTCGGTCCTTTCAGGTTCACATCAGGTCCTTTCAAGTCACCTTCTGCCTTGGGAAGGGTGACGTCCATCTCGCCTTTCATCTTGTGGCCCTTGAGGTTCAAATCCACGTCCGGCATCGAAATTTTGGGCGCTTTGATATTGAGCTTCGGCATCTTAAATTTGGGGCCTTTTATTTTCCCTTCTGGACATTCCAAGTCCACCTCGGGCACGTCGACATCTACTCCGGGCCCTTCCACGTCTACCTGAGGGCCCTTCAGCTCTCCAGAGACCTTCACACCAGAAATGTTCACGTCTCCTTTCACTTTGGGGGCCTTCAACCCCAGGTCGACGTCCGGCATGGAGAGTTTGGGCGTCTGGACGTTCAGTTCGGGCATTTTCAATTTGAGACCTTTTCCTTTGGCTTCTGGCCCTTCCATGTCCACACTTGGCAGGTCGATGTCTACCTTGGGACCAGAGATGTCCACCTCGCCCTTTGGAAGGGTGACATCAACGCTGGGAGCTTCTCCCTTCAGTCCAGGAACCCCAAACTTGGGCATTTTCAGTTTGGGCATCTTCAGTTTACCTTCTGGACCATGGATGTCCACGTCTGGAGCCTCAATGTCAACTTTGGGGCCCTTGATGTCAAGTCCAGGAGCTTTCAGGTCCCCTTCCAGCTTCGGGGCAGAAACCTCCAGGTCTCACTTCACTTTGGGGCCTTTCAGGTTCAGGTCGATGTCAGGCATGGAGATCTGGGGGGTCTTGAAGCTCATCTCGGGCATCTTCACCTTGGGGCCCTTCAGCTTCCCCTCTGGCCCCTTGATGTCCACACTTGGCACCTCAATGTCTACCTTGGGACCAGAGATGTCCACCTCTCCCTTTGGAAGAGTCACATCAACGCTGGGTGCCTCTCCCTTCAGTCCAGGAACCCCAAACTTGGGCATTTTCAACTTGGGCATCTTCAGTTTACCTTCTGGACCATGGATGTCCACGTCTGGAGCCTCAATGTCAACTTTGGGGCCCTTGATGTCAAGTTCAGGACCCTTCAAATCGGCTCCGACCGTGGGGATGGAAATGTCCACGTCACCCTTCACTGAGGGGCCT
>NW_008603500.1:0-13307 GCF_000691845.1 Merops nubicus | reverse complement strand
TCCGCCGAGTTGAGCGGACCATGACACTCACTCCTTCTCTTCCCCTGTGGGATGGGGAGAAGAATAAGAAGAAAAAGCTAAAGTCTCATGGGCTGACAGAAGAACAGTTTAATAGGACAACATAAGGAGAGAAGAAGTAATAACAGTAATAAAAACTAATAAAAAAAAAATTATAAAGTGAGTGATGCACGATGCTATTACTCCCCATCTGGAACCTGATGCTCAGCCTGCTCCCAAGATGTGATCTGTCCTCCCCACCCCAGCCAACTCTCCTGCTTTATATACTGAGTATGATGTCATATGGTATCAAATATCCACTTGGCTAGTTCTGGTTAGCTATCCTGGCTCTGTTCCCTCCCAGTTTCTTGTGAAAATTAACTGTATCCCAGCCAAACCCAGGCGACAAGACAAGCGGTAAAGCAGGCAACTCCATGGGAGTTATAAATGAAGACGGTCTTAAGCAACTCTATGAGAGTTACAGATGAAGACGTTTATTTCAGTTACAAGCCCTGCTTATATAGTACACAAAGCTGTCCACGTGCCCCGCTCCCCAAGCTAATTGGTTACAAACTACTGTCCACGTGCTTGAGCTCTTCTTGCAATTTGTTCTCCAGCTGTCATCACACTCCTTGTTGTTTTTCTCTTGCTTCCTCCTTATCTCGGTCCTCTGCATTCCTTTTCCTTCCTATCTCTCACTTTGCTGTCTTTTTCTTCTTTATTTAACATTCTTGGCATTTGCAGCTGCACTTCAAGGTCACTGTTCGCAGCCTAGCACAGCCTGATGCAGCTTAGCTTAAATCCTTACCATAGTCATGTCCATTTTCCTCCAGAAATGTTCCCACACCAGGGACAGATGGTCTGCTCTTGTGAAATCCAGGATTGTGATCCTGCTGTCTGCCTTGTTCCCTCCTCTCAACATCCTGAACTCGTAGAATTTCTTGGTGTACTAGGTCTGGCTAGTATGAAATTAATTTTCTTCACAGTAGCCCTTTATTGGTGCTATATTTTGGACTTGTGACCAAAACTGTTGTTGTTGACCAACACTGACATATTAGCTATTGCTGAACAATGTTTGTACAGCCTTAAGGCTTCCTGTTTCTTGCTTTGTGACCCACAGAGGATAGGTGAGGGTGGGCGAGAGGCTGGGAGGGGACGCATCTGGGACAGTTGATCCAAATTAAACAGAGAGGTATTCCATGGCATATAATGTCATGCTTAGCAATAAAAACCGGGGGAGTGGTTTTCAAGTATTGTTGTTGCTCAGGGATTGGCTAGGCATTGGTTAACTAGACATGAGTGATTGCTCTTGCATCACTTGGTATTTTTGGTTTGGTTCCTCCCCACTGCACACTTCTTTATTTTTGCCTTTACTTATCACACTTATCTCAACCCACAGGTTTCCTCAATTTTACCCTTATGATTTGCTTCTCCATTCCAGTGGGTGGGAGGGACCAAGCAAGTGTACAGTGCTTAGCTGCCTGCTGTGGTTCACTCACGACACATGGCCATTGCAGTCAAGGCTGGACCCAGTCTAAAGGTTACCAACCGGTTCCTTCTTGCTTACAAATACAACATTCAGCAGAGCATTTCTCCCAATTGGCTATTTGATCATCTACGTCAGGAAATATTAATCAGTGCTGTCTAGAACCCTCCCAGAATACTTGTACTCTGTTACATCATCCCTTCAGCATATGTCAGGGTGGTTGAAGTCCCCATGAGGACCAGGACCTATGATCAAAAGGCTTTTTCAGCTTATCTGAAAACCTCATCTGTCTCCTCCATAATGCCATCCTATAGGCACGCACTTGTATGCATACTCTTGAGGTGGGCCTTTTCAGCCCTTTTTCATTGGTTTCACAAACTCTCATATCCACATCTGCCTGCACATTTCTTTACCAACCTAGGCCACTAATTGCTCTCTTGAGTGTAGGTCATAGTCTCCCTCTGCCATCATTTCTAGTTTAAACTTTTCTTCACAAGATTGGCAAAGATAATACTGCCTCAGCCAAAGGCATTAGCTGAAGGTTTTCTTGATACGCTTTCAGTCGTTTGAATTTTCAGAACTATGGCATTTACCACAGCATGAATATAAACATAACTATCTGTGGCAGAAGGCAATTCAAAACACTCTCTCTTCTTGGCTGATGTTCAGAGTATTTTACATTTGTTATTTCTGGAAATTTGAGACCAAGCAGTGCTAAGAAAAATGTCTCTTTTTTTGATTAATGTATTATATCTTCCCATTAACACCTAGAACATGTTTCAAGTTACATCATGAAACATTTCAACTGCAGCTTTTTCTTATTGGGAAAATTGTCTGGAACTCATGTAACTTGCAAATTTTTATCATTAATGAGATACATCTTTGAAGTACATTACTATAAGATTAGAAATATGCATGCATGGAACTCATAGCTACTTGAAGTATAGTGACTCACTTTACTGGAAAGTTACTCCCAGAAATAACATTGTCCTGGTTTGGGGTAAATAGAACTGGTTCTGCAGTGATTTTACTTTTTAGCTAAAATTCTTCTAATTAACTGCTTTGTCTGAGTTAGCAGCGTTTTCACAAACTGTCTGGTTTTAGCAGTGATAACACTTCAAGTTTAGAGTTACTGCCAGGGACCGGTGTGCAGACCAAGGCCACTGCTAAGCTTGGATCCCACACAGAGAGTACCCCACATCTGTGGGGAGGAGTGGACAGAATAACTGACCCCAGGATTCACCAGTGGGGTGTTCCATCCCACAGCTGGCATAGCCAGTAATATAGCTGAAGGATCAGGAGGGACAAGCCCTTCCGTCGCCCCTTCAGTTCTCTTCTTCTCTTCTGTCTTCTGCTGCTGGCTGCTCCTGCAGCAGTGGACAACATCTGAGGAGGACTCCATCCATCCTGCCTTTGATCCCGAGTCCTGTGTTCCTGAACTGAGTTCCAAAATCCAGCTCCTGTTCCCAGTCGCTGTCTGTGGCTGTGTCCAGCCTGGGACCCTCTCCCTGGAGAGCTGCTCCCCAGCCCAGGGTGATGGTGATGTATTGCCATCGGGGGTAGTTGGGTTCAGGACTAATTTTGTATATTTGTACATAGCCTAATTTATTATTATTATATTACTATTATTACTAGTGGTAGTATTAAAACTGTTTTCTGTTCTTTTCTAATCAACAAGGCTCTCTCTCTTATTCCCTTTCCCTTTCAGGGGTGGGGGGAAGTGAGAGAGCATGTCTTACGGTTCTGGGGGCTGCCCTGACCCCAAACTGCAGTAAACATATAAACTAGTTAATGCTTGCAGGAAGAGTTTTACAGTTATGGACATTAGTTTTTCCTTTCTAATGTTAATATTTGTGTAGATACCCAAAAGAAGCTTTTCCTCTTAATGTAAGTGGAAGGACAAGACAGAAGATATTCCTTTTTTTTTGTTACGGGTTTGGGTTTTCTTTTTTTAGTTGATTTTTAGGTACAAAATTGCATAATTGACTGAAATTATATCAAAATCTTAGTCAGATTGCAGGAGACATCCCTACCAAAATTAATATTTCCCTCAGAGTATAATTGCAGAAAGCCTCAGGCAATGCTGTGTAACCCCCTGAAGCTTCTTGTTACTAGGCTGTATATTATGCAGACTTCCATTTTTATAGTTCAGTTAAAAAGTCAAAGAGACATTGGTACCTTCCATCTAGTTTTACACTCCATTGAAACAGATTTAAGTGTTTCATTGTGGAATTTAAGTTCTCTGTATCCAATACTATTTGGAAGTATTTGGCCCCTAGGTTTCTCCTTGAATGCGTCCTCCACTGTCTTTTTCTGCTCTTGTTCCCGGTGACATTTCTACACCATAGCTCCCAGCTATCCCTCAACCACAAAGGTAGTTGAAGCAGCTTCCGAAAATACCAGCTCCCAGGAGCAGACCTTCTGTGCTTAGAGTATAAAATGGGTCTCCACTCTGTGTAATAAATGAATTCACAATTTTAAATTCCCAGCTGACATTAACAACAGCAAGGAGCAAGAAGCGAGTTAATGTTAACTTCTGCAGGTAATGCGTGAAAGCAGCTAGGGAAAACTTGAAAGGTCAACATCTGCTGTCATGCAGGAAAGTTGCAAAATTTGATTGGCTTGCAAATGTCAACACCATGTTCTGAAATCTACATGCTATCCTTTCAATTCAATCTTAGCTTGCAGCCCAGCTAAAGCACATGCAGCATGTTTCAAAAACCCTTGAGTTTGAAAAAGGAGTTGTATGATTGCCTTCCCATGGCAATAAGGCACTTGTAAATTATAAACTTGTCATTTAATCAGCATAGTAGGTAGTACAACTCCTGGGACTTTCTGTATCAATTTTCAGGGAATGCTGAACAATCCATAATTATTATATACCATAAAGAACTGCAGTTCCAACTGTTGCCATGGTATTATGTACTCCTCTTTTTAAAAAGCAGTGACTAGAATGTAAAACAGATAATGAATCTGATTGTGCCCTGCACCTCACAGAGATGGTTTATTTTTGTCACTTCTTTGTTCTCTGATTTGCTTCACAACATATCAGACACAGAACTATACTGTTTAGTGCATTGATGGTATTAATTTAGAGAGCAGATGTACTTTCTAGATAAGAAATATGATGACTAGCTCTAAGCAAATGAGAATGAAAATTATATTTTCTTTGTCTAGATGGCAAATAGCAGTGGCTGTTGGAAAGCATATCCACAGTTTATGTTTATGCAAAATTTTCTGTAAAGCATAAAGCAATATTGAACCAGAGTAAGCTAAAGACAGAGAGAGAAATAGAGACTGCATGTGTCTACATCCAGATAGCATAATTTATTATGTATAAATTCAGCAGTAAAGTTTAGCTGCACAATAAGGATGATTCTGAATTTTTAGGTGCAGGAAGTCTCATGTTGTCCAAAGAAACATCATGCCACATTTTACCTAGCCTTTCTAGGCTTTGTTCTATATCACTTAGCCCTCATATCTTTTCACCTCTATGGCTTGCCTGTAATGTACCATGATACATTTTGCTCAATCCATCTGATGCAGTGGGAAGGAGAACTACATTTCCTTCCTAGCAAGCCAGACACAAACTGTTGTGAACCAGTGGAGGGAAGGGAGTAGAAGAGAGAGAGGATTGGCAACTCTCACATGCATTTGCATGAGAGTTTGCTCATGCCACATCCAAGGTGGTCATTCTCTACAGGGGAATTTGCACATATTCGAATTTCCCTGCAATTTCCAATAAGGCAGGAAACAGAATGTACTGAAGTAATAGAGTAACAAACCAACTTCCAGAAATTTCTGGGCGCTTTCTATAGTTTTGTCAAAATAGCCTTCAAAAGAGGCCATTGAAGTACCTGGTGTGACACTGCAAAGCTCCTTTTATTTTTTTTTATATCAGTTTTATGAAACACTGCCAGCAGATAGCTGTGCAAGAATCACTTCAGATAAACCAAAACAGTTGTAATTTCTTTGTGTATTGACAGCATATAGCACATGATTAAGGAACTGTCTCCTGCATTTCTATATATGTACATATTCAGTGTGACTTTCAGCCTGTGTATGTGGCAAAAAGCAGAGATGTAGCTGAGAATGAAACCACAGAGCTGGTACTATCAGTGCAAAGACCTGTTTAGGAAAAAATTAAAATCTTCTCAGAGCTGGAGATAAATATCTCAAAGGTTTAAAGTGATTTTTTAAAGGAAACCAGTTAAATAATTCTATTTTTCCTTCCAAAAGCATATGGAAATTCAATAAGATAAGCACAGAAACAACATCTGGGAGTTCCAGAATGCAGGAGTATCACTCAGTACCACCTTTTTATTTACTCCTTCACTGCCCACTGCTACTCCATGTGGAATGACAGTCTGTAAAAAGATATGGAAAGTCAAACAAGTTATCAAGGCCTTCAGATATTTAGTACTAATACAGAAGACTCCCAGTTTCCTACTGCTTTTTAAGTATGCATAAAAAGTGATTACTATTCCAATATTAGTCAAGATTATCTATTGTGAAAGTAAGTCATGAAGGCAAAGTGGGAACTACATATAGATTTTTGTGGGCATATTCTTGGAAGAAAAAAAAATAGTTTTCCACACAATCCTGGTACCCCATCCTCAGGTCATCCTGAAGCAAGATTTTCCCCAGCAGTTATAGCTCTTCATGTATCTTGTCAGCAAGATGACATTTGTGCCTGAAAGAATCACTTAGCACCCATAAGATCATTCTTCACACAGACTGCCCACCTATGGTAATGCCAGTACTGTTCTTGAACAGATTACAGAAGTTAGACTGCTCCTGTCACTGAACATGTTACCTAACAGGTAACAGAATTTCCCACTGTCTTTTAAACCTGTCTCTTTATTTTAAAATATTCCTTTATTTTAATGGCATTGCATTTTGTGTGCCTCTAGTGAAATTCACCAGAAAGAGCAAGACTGAGGCTTTGGCACAAGTTTATTTCTTATACTGCCACTTGCTTTGCCTCTCATTGATCTAGTCGTACATGCCAAGTCAGCCATGCGTGGTTCCTCTAATAGCTACTCTCATCACTTGTCCTTATCTCAACCACAATCACTGAAGCAAAGAACCTTAATCTGCCTTTAAAATATAATTATATGAGTAATTTGTATATGGATCTGCTCATTATTGATTTTCTTTAAAAATCCCTCGCCCCCAAAGTTATTTGTAGTAGAAATGGTACATCTGCTCACATATACATTTAGATTGTTAATGATTCTTTTGAGCATCTGTTATACTGCTACTGAACAGTTGTGGTTTCTTTAAAAAGGCACAAGGGACTGGACCTGCACCACTTCATTCTTGGCTATTTTGGGGGGAAAAAGACCTCTGGGAGTCATCTATGTATATGGTGCTATATTGACACAAACTTACGGCTCACCATTTCATCACTTCTTTGCCCATGATGTTATTGATCAGCCTGTGATGTTTTTCACTATTGGAAAATTATTTTACGTTTTCATTTCATTGCTCACAAATCAGATGTTTTAATATCAAAATTCCACAGCTGTAAAGCCCCTTAGTCAAACAGAGTATGTGGCTGAACAACAGCTAGGATGAGAACCTCACATCATAAAGTTTATCTGGGATAGGAGATGCTGGTAGAAATTTTTATGATAACGTATTAGAAGCAACAAAAAATACCCAACCAAATTTATTTACGAGAGGAGGAAAATTGTAATGTTATGCATTTGTAAACAAAAAGGTTTGTTGAAACACTAACAAAAGAGTTTAAACCAAAGTCAGTCAGGTCAGCAGCTGCTGTATTGTAAGAGATATGGGGTCTACTACTCCAAACTGGAAAGTGTAACGAGACAAAACACTCCAAAATTTCCTTTTTTAATTCTCACGTAAGTTGTCTGTAAGATATTCTGATCAACAGCAAATAGCTCCTAAATTGATTTTGTATTTCTCTTCTTGCTGGTTTTAACATGTAAGCAAACAGTGATTTATGTAGAAGAATCAATATAGGCAGAACAGCTAATTTCTTGGATATGTTTTTATATCTAAAAATTTCCTAATAGCATAGCTTTTACCACATGGGTCACTGAAACTACTGTTCAACATTGGTAAAAATGGAAAGAATATATTCAGGAGAAAATAACCCTTACCATATGTCATACCTAGCCTAGACTCACTCTGATCTGATAAAACAGTTAAATAAAACCTAGCCAACTGTAAAATCATCTATCAGATACTGATATTTTGGACTTTGAAGGCTCTGTTATGGTTGAACAAAGGAAGGAAACAGCTTTAGTATGATTGACAAATTATGGTGGGGAGACATCCATTCTTATATTCCATAGCCTTTCTGCAACATTAACTGGTTCAACACTAAAAATCTTTTTTTTTTTTTTTCCCCACTTGACAGATAGACCAGGAATCAAGAGAATTACTTAACATAATTTAGGACCTTCCCAAGGAATGTACCCACAAAGTATGCCCAGAAACCTCCAGCTTCAGATCTTTCATTTCACAGAGTTCCATGAGGATCAGTTCTCTTTCATATTAATGTTTCTTTAAAACCTTTATAAGAACAGTTGAGGTAAAATACCGAAAGACACAAATGCTGACAAAACACAGATAAAACACAGCTCCATGTATTTTTCATTATACATGACTGTTTGACTACTACCACTATGACTTCATGCCCAAATGAAATATTATAGTTGCTTGCAGCTTATCTCTAGGAAGGCAAAAGTGATGCAGGTTAAAAAGTTAGTAGTAGTGAATTTTCTAACTAACTTACTGGTCGCTAAAGATGGTCATTAAAGATGATGCATCCCATTTTGACAGAATATTTCTTGTCTCAAAATGTCTCTTTCTACTTTAGTACAGTGTTGCAGGTTTTAGTAAATTTGAACTCAGACTTTCAGCAAACTGTTCCAACAGAAGCTGTACACCCAGTCTTCTCTCTGCTGTCTGTTGCAGCTTCAGATTCAGTGGAGAGAGTGAGACCCGCATTAGACAGATTATTCTGTGGAAGAATGCAATGGAGCTTTCAGATTCATCAAATACATATTTTAGTCTTGCCAAGTCTGATTTTCACAGATTACTTCTAACAGAGCAAAGGGGGAAAATTTTAATGGCTTCCAAAGCCATTCAAATTAAGCAAATTTTAAAGGGACAATCCAGTCACATAGAATGTGTGTTAGTTTGTGCATTCCCTTGAGTACTCTTGGAAAAAAGTGTAGCTTTTATTCATATTTGATTCTGTTGCCAGTTCTTGCACTAAGTGTATGAAGACTACTCAAAGTCTATAGCTGGGGTGAATTGTTTAAAGCTAGCTATACCTAAAGCTCCATGCAACTTTAACTCATTTCATGACGCTCATTTATGACTGGTAATATAGATTGCTGCTCAGAGGACTTAACACTATATTACTACCACAAATAACTACATGCAGATCTTCAAAACTAGCAATATCCAGTGAAATATTACAGAACAAAATCATAAAAACAGTCCAGAAAAAAATCAAGCCAAAATCAAAGAACACTTTAAGCAATTCAATAATCTAAATCCCAGTTAATATAAGAAAACAAACTTCTAAAATTATATTGGTTTGCACCTAAGACATCCAAGTGTCTCCATTTACTGAAAGTCACTGAGAAGTGTTATCCTAGTCCCAAGATTCTTTGAATATGTTGGTTGTTTATTAAATATGCAATAGCCTAAAACTCCTAAGCAGAAATATGTTGAGAAGGGATGATCATGATGATTTAGTCAAACTCTTGAAGAACACAAATCATAGAATTTCATCTAATTATTCAGGACAACATCTATTGTTTATAATTGAATTGAAGTAAAACTTATTTACAGACTTCAAAGACCAGAAAATTCATCACATTCTAAATTACCTTTACTTCCAGTGATTTATGCCTTGAAAATCAAAATTTATTTCTAGCTTAAAACTACTTGGCTTTAGTTTCCAAGCAATAGACCTTTTAGCTTTGTCTGCTAAACTAGAAATATTTGCACTACATGGGCATTAACATTTTTTAGTTCTGACTTGTGCATTACCAGACTAGTGCAGATGTAATTTATATGTCTCATTTCTAGAAGGGGAAAAATCCTAAACCTCAGTTATATATCTGAAGCTCTCTGTTGGTATCTTTTTAACCTAAACTCCAAGTATGAGGAGTTGAGGACCATTGCAATATCCAACTTCTGTTTCATTTATGAGACTGATTCCTGTTGTGAGAGACTTACTGCACTTTAACACTTGTGAGGATTCCTGCACATGGAGACAAAGAACTTCCAAGTGGAACTGGATGAGAGACATTGCTTCATATGGGAGACATAATAAACTTGTAGCTATATATGCAAATTGGAGAGAAGCCTGACCAGAAAGAAACAGTACCTTAGCAGCTGCTATGCATTTGTTTCCCATTGTACCAGCATGTTTTCAACTTCCAGAAAAATGTTGCACTCAGTGTTTAACACCAATTTAGTGGTCAAGCCATCTTCTGTTCCAGAAGGAATAACATGAAATCCTGCTTGGATATACTAATGTCTTCAAGGAAAGGAAATAATCTAGCAAGAAATTGATTAAAATTGCCAGTGTCTTCCCTACAGAATTTTAAATTAAAAGCTGTCTGCAGCACTTTCTATATCAAATTTCTTTCTGTACCTGGTAGTTTTTACCATGTGTCCATGTGAAACATCAGTATGCCTCAAGGCATTCTATTCATATAAATAACTCATATTTGTACGGCACCTTTCAGCCATGAAAGCAGAATTGCAGCCTCTGGTGGATGAATGAGTTATGAAACTGCCACTTTACTGTATAGAATTATAAATGAAAGTATGCATTATGTCTCTGTAAAAATAGTAAGTACATAAAAAATTCTTAACTAATCATTATGAATTGTCATGGATATCACTTGTGATAGAATAAAGGAATTTAAATTATGGTTTATTTTTTCTCTTCCCATAAACAAATAGTTATTTTGCCAGTTTAAGAAAATGTTGACCAATATTTGTATTAGAAAAGTAGCTAAGTTCCTATTTTGCAATGTCCTTCATAGGTGTTGATTAATTTAGTCATAGAAAAATTATCATAAAAAGTCTCATCATATAAGGAGCTCTTGTGTCATTTAACTAAATTAAATGACAGACATCCTAATTGCTGCTTTTTTCTGCTGTAATGTAATTATGAGAATGACTTAAATACGTTCTCTCCTCCCAACAAGTTGTTTAGTAAACACAACATTAAACTATTAGTTGAATAGAGGAATTAGGTGGTTACACCTGCTTTAAACTGAAAGACAAGAGGGCAAACATACCTCCCCTCTCCACTACTTTTTTTTCCTCTAATCATTCTCACTATCTAGAAGGGAGGTTTTGTTTGGTTTTGCTTTCATTGCACTTAAAATGAAGAAATTATTCAAATTTCAAAATAAAGCGTGGTCTTTTTAATTTTACTAGAGTAGTTACAACACACATTGTACTACAGCAACTTTAAAAGTGAACCTGACTTTAAATAAAATGGCTCTGACTTATTCAGTTTTCGTTGCCTAAATGAAGACCTGCATAAGGAGGAACAAGGAAATAGAGTTCTCACACTTCCATTAGCTTGAATAGATGAAATAGCTATTAGTGACAAAGTAAGTGAGAAATGTGCTTATTCACAATGCAATATTGATTTAACAGTGTCTCTTGCAGAAGTAGTTAAACTTGACGCTGTTCTCGAAATTAGCTGTTGAGATCAAACGGTAAATCTGTTTCTAGCTACATATCATAAAATCGCACAAATCTTGAAGAAATAATAATGTAATAAAAATATTTTTGTTAATATAATGAACTCATAAGTTCATTAAATAAATAAATAAGTCTTTTCTTAAAACACAAAATGTTTGTATGCACCAAATTTCAGAAGATTTTTCTCCTAATATAGACTAAGGTCTAGCGCTATGGTATTCAGTATCATCTGTGAAGCTGCACTGAATTCAGCCCAGTGTTTAAAGCTGAAGTTGAATAAACATCCTTTCTCGACCATGTATTTTGTAGACAAGAACAATATAAATGTTTGACATATGCACATTAGTTTAGTCAAAGTGTTGATTTTGGGGGGGAAAGACCTACAAGAGACTTTGATTTTTTTCCTTAGATACTTACACAAATATTTCTATTTAACAGAATGTTTCACTAGCAGGTAAAAGGAAATTAAGGGTTCTATTTTTGGTGAAACAGAACAGATTATATAAATCTGTTTAGATAATCCTACAACATCAGCAGGAGGCTATGATGCTTTCTATTATCCTCTCATGTTGCTGTGTTGAATTCAGTTGAAATAAATAGAAACTGGTGGGGAAAAAAGACCTTTACTGGTGAACAGCCTACTTTACACAAAGAATGTTATTTAATTGAAATAAGATAACAAATCAAAAAAAGTAACAAAGTATAAAAGGTAAAGTCCTATCCATTATAAAGCCTCAAAGGCTACCAATGATTACAATCCATGAAAATTCTACAAAATACAAGGCAGTGCAATCATCTGCTTGATACACTTGGAAGACCAGATGGGTGAAAGGTCTCTCACCCTTGCAAAGCATCTTGCCCTGGAGCAGGAGAATGAATAACCAACAATAGCAGCTCTACAATAGCATCCTTGTTTTCTTGTTGCCTTCCAAAAACAACAAACAGAAACCTTTCCAAGTCCAGGGACAAACACTGGACACAACATACCTTACAATAAAAGAAGAAGTTCCTTCTTTTCCATTGAGTTTTTCCATGAGAATAATCATATGAAAAAATTTTGTAGCTGTGCCCAGTCATTGTCAGAACAAGTGTCTCTTCTGCTGACCGCTTGCCCAATATAGAATGATATTATCATTAACAGGCAGACGAGCAGCCAAACTCCTCCCTCCACTGTCCCTTGCAAATCAATGCATAACCAAATCAACGCACTCACCCACCACAGTGGACATGACAAAGGGAGCAAGCCAGCCAAGGAGCCAAGCCATGGGAGATGGCAGCAGCCAGGCCATGAATTGTTACAGAGGAGGGACTCAGAGACAGATTCACGTTCTAGTCTTGCCATACTTGGAACTCCACTCATCATGGAATAAGAGAACCCTTCCAATAGCCAGAATTCCCACAGCACATACACTAGGGACAAGGTAGAAACCCCCCCCCAACCTAACTGCAAAGCAGAATCAGCTCTTAGAGAGGTGGCTTCTTGCCCCACCTCCATGTTAATGTGGAAGGCAGGGGCACCTGGTCATGATCTCCTAATCAGTTCCCACCCAAGGCTGGCCAGACCCTGGATGAAAACCAATCAGGAGGGTCTTTCTTGCCTGGTTGTGGACATCCATATGCCAACCCTCATTCAGGGCTGGGGGTTCCACCCCAGGACTTCAGTGTCATACAAATAAAATTAAAGTAACTTTTTTTAGTAATACTGTTTTAAGAGAAATATGCTGAGAACACTCTGATTTTCTTTAACGTGGTTTCCCATCATAGAAAAATAACATTTTTTCTTTTACCTTTGTCACGGTCTGCTCAACTCAGCGGACGCATGATGGTTCATTTGCTGTGATCTCGAAGTGCAGAATAAAAACCAAAGAGGGGAGTTTTACTTCAGTCATACACTGGAACTTTATTGTTTGCCCATAAAGCACCATGTGATAAATAAAAGTGGGACAGGAAACACAAAGAGGGGAAAGAGAGTGATAGCTACCACTGTGGGTCCAAGGTGACCCTGTGGTCCCACGTCCACGCAGCATCCCGCTGGTCCTTCTGATCATCATGGTCCTTGGGGGGGAAAGCTTCCCTTGTTCAGTTGCTAAGAAGCCATTTTTTA
>NW_008603499.1:0-17816 GCF_000691845.1 Merops nubicus | reverse complement strand
TACACACACACACACACACGTTTTGTCTCTTTCTGGCTTCTATTTCTGAAGTATACAATGGGAAAGTTAAGCCTTAGCCCTTTTTCACTAAATACTGGTCCTACAAAATTACTGAAAAATAAACGGACTTTGCTAGCCAAGCTGGATATATGAAACTGTTATCAGGTCTCAATTCCTGAAAGTTCAGAAAAGAAAAGCTCAAGTTTACTCTGGTTGCAAAAGAGTGTGCATATAGATAATGTGCTCTCTGGTGTCATTTATTCATCACGTTAATTGCAATGCAATTGTAATTCAGGTGGTGTTGGTCAGAAGGGAGCTGATAGAGCAGAGGAATGAGGGCTTTGGCAGACAGCCCTTGCCATCCATCAGGCACAAACCAACAGCCAACCTTCTCATCCCACCCTTTGCAGAGCAACCAGTCAAAGAACCCTAAATATGCAACAAGTGGACAGAAAAAGCACAGTTAAAAAAAAAAAAAAAAAAAAAAAATTCAGTTCCATAGATAATTTATTCATTGTTTACACAAGTTCAGTAGAAAACTGTTCTGGAAACTTTCAATTGTTTTAATGAGGCTTTTGATTTTTTTCTTAAGTATTTCTACCAAAAATAAATAAATAAATAAATACCAGCTTTAGAAAGCAGTAAAAGTGAAATAATTCAGTCTTCTATCAGAAAAGTCTGGCTGGTCAGACATTTCAGTGAAATATTCTTCTGAAGTAAGCTATAAAAAATAATCTGGCCAAAACTTCTGTGCTATACTTTAAGGAGAATGAGGGGGAATGAAAGGAGTGAAGTCATCTGTTTCATGCCTAACTTTTTAATAAATTCTTTCATTCTGAAGTCCCTTCAGTTGAATATTTCTGCTTTCTTAAATAAATTCTGACCCCTCTTTTGTGTCTGTAGAAGATTTTAATTAAAGCTGACCAGGAAAAGGGACTGTTCTTCAAAAGAGAAGCAGCTGGGGAGGGTTTCCTGGAAGCAAAACTTCTGCTCTATTCTATCACTGCTCTCTGAAGAAGACCAAAGGAAATAGGAAGGGCAATATCCGCACCTCTGTGGGTCCATGAGTTGTCTTGTAACAAAAACGTATAGTCGATGTAAGAGGTATAGATGTTTAAAACATGACACAAGATTTCTTTTTTCCCAGTGTACCCCTGTGGTCACTACTTTTCTTAAAACTTCACCGTTATTAATGCTATAGAACTAAATCCATCATTAGGAGATACCTATGTCTGCATTTTAAAGATCTGATCTTCTATATAATGTGGTTCACACCTTCAGCTGTGGGCAGGGTAATTTATGTTCCCTTAATTCTGTTTTCCCTCTGTATCTGAAATTAGCTAAAAAACCTAACAAACAAAAAGAATGATAAAAGTGGCAGGAGTGGCAAGCAATGTATATTTTTGCCTGGAATTTGGCATTGTATTAAAGGTAAAATTGTGAGCTTAAAACGACGTAACAGCTGAAATTGCAAGTAGTTGCAGAGATGCTACCATTTAAGAAGACATCAGCAATTTTTTGAAGAAAAGGAAATTGGGATACAGGTGGCATGGATTGAAATGCAGTAAACGAAGAGCGAGTTTATTGAGGACTTAGGTGAGAAAATTGAAAACTATAAAATCTGTGGGAAGTCTAAAATTTGAGTTCACTCTGGGGAGAATGGCTGAGATTAGTGTGAGTGTGTTGGAGCATCGTACATAGCACAGAGCTGTCAATGCAAGGAGGATTTGTTGAGCACCTGTGGGAAGCAGGAATTGCAGTGATCCAGCTCTAACAGGCTGAAATAATCCCTTGCAGGCACTGCCATCTTAAAGATAGTCTTACTTTAATTGGTAGATACTGACTTCGCTGGCTTGTATGTTTTCAATCCATTTTTAATCAAATATTAGATCAAATATAAGATTAATATTAACTATTGGAGTGAGTCCAGTGGAGGTCCATGAGGATGATTAAGGGGCAGGAACGCCTCTTATGAGGGAAGGTTGAGAGACCTGGGGCTGTTCAGACCTGGAGAAGACTGAGAGAGGTCTGATCAGTGTTTACAAATATCTAAATGGTGGGTGTCAAGAGGATGGGGCTGGTCTCTTTTCAATGGTGCCCAGAAATGGGCACAAACGTGAACTCCAGAAGTTTTACCTCAACATCAGGAAAACCTTCCTCCCTGTGAGGGTGACAGAGCACTGGAACAGGCTGCTCAGAGCTTATAGAGTCACCTTCTCTAGAGGGATTCCAAACCCTCCTGGACACTGTCCTGCATAAACTGCCTGAGTGAACCTGCTTTGACAGGGGTTCGATGAGACGATCTCCAGAGATCCCTTCCAGCCTCTACCATTCTGTGACATTCCCCAGCATTGGACATGTTTAAGATTCAGATGGACAGTGGCTGAGCCATCTTGCCTAGACCAGACTTTTCCCAAGAAAGGCTGAACCAGATGATCCTTGAGGTCCCTTCCAACCTGGTATTCTATGATCCCATGGCAATTGTTGTCATTCTGCCTTCCTTAAGAGTTCCCTTTATTTACTGGGGGAAAATGCTTTCTTCCAATGTCAGAAGCCAGAGAGTCAGCTTTTTTAAATTGCTGCTTTATTGGTCAAACAAACTGTGTCAGGGCTTGTGCTGCTGACTTCTCAATAAGAACAGCTGAAGGAAAGCGCTAGTGCCACTGAGTGCATGACTGTAAGAGACTGTGATTTTCTTCTCTGGTTTTATAGGCTGAGAATATTGGGAGTCCTACATAAGCTGTAAGAAGTGCTGAGCAAGAGGAAGGGAACCTGCAATAAATACTGGCTGTGAGGCGACTCAAAAATGGGTATTAGAAACATTGATCCAACCATACAAGTGGTCAAATTAATAAGTCCCTTTGCATTGACGATCTTGAGGTTTTTTCCTACCTTGTCTCACTCCCACAAACTCTGAAAGCCTCAATCAAAGCCAGGACTTTGGGACTTCCAGGTACCCAGTTTCAGAGCAAGATGGCTGTAATTCTGGATTTATTAAACAGCAAATTTCTAGTTGCTGGCTGAGGAATGTGTGGGCAGTCATAGCCTTGACAGTACTGCTTGGTACCAAATTCTGACGTTGTGACTCATTTTATAGGATGTGGAGCTTTTGCTGTCACAATATTAGATAGAAACAGTGTCTGGTTTTGTCAGTCGTCTGTGCAAGTACCAGAATTCTCATAAACTAACAGGAGCTGCAGTCCATAGGAAGTAAATAGTTTTCCCCTACACCTGTATGCAAATAGTTCGATGCCTCCAGCTGGGAACTTCTCCAGACTTAAAATTGTTTTCCTATGCTGCATGCTAAGTTGCAAATCAAAGGCACTGACTCAGTGGCAGATTTAAAGATGTCTCCCCTTCCCAGTGCTTATAACCAAACCCTGTACATGGTCTAAAAGTTCAGCCAGGCATAAGGCTATGAAAATAATTTAGACCAAATGTAATCAGGGATGAAGTCTGGCAGATATGATACTTCTGAGTCCAAACTTCTCAATGTAATGTTTCACTCCTGAGTGTAATCTGCAGTAAAATGTAATGGGATGTCATTTTTACCTACTCTATATGAGTCAATGAAGGATATTAAAAACGTACCATGGTTAATGCAATTATTTGAGTCTTACATTTCCCTAACCCCCTGTCCATCTTATTCTCCTTCCAGCTAAATACTGTGAATGAAAGCAATAGTGACTGATGAGAGTAAACATCACTTTGAAATATGCAAAGGAAACATCAACAAAACAGAGTTGTAGAGCAGCAATAAAGGTCACTTGTTCCCTAGAGACCATTTAAAAAAAAAAAAAATAAATAAATGTTACCCTTAGTCAACCCAGGAGGGTCTTGTGTTGTGATGACTGTTAACAAGTGAAATAAAATTCTCCCTGTTTCATGTGCCAGAGGGCTGGCCAATGAAGTATAACCAAGGGAACACAATCTCAGAATTAATCTCTGAATTATAAAAGGCAAATAAAAAGACAAAATTACTATTACAAATGACCTGGAAAATTTATTTCCTTTTTAATTAACAGAAATCACTTTTTGTTTGAATATCTCCTTTCCCTTCTAAATACTTATTTTCCTTTGGAAAAAGAATTCAATTATTAATTTCTATGAAAAGGTGCTTTTCCTCCCCGTATAATGTGGGGACTGATGTTTATAATGCACATCCATTGTACTACTACAGGCAGTCCTGCTGGAGACTTAGATGGGGATATTAAGAAGCAGTTTTGGAGAATTCCACCTTTTGGGGAGAAATCCTGTTTGAGCTGTTGTTTCGGAAGCTTGTTAGGTTGTCATTAAAAGTTAAGAGGAATAAATTGGTTCCTTTTATTCATTTATGTGATAGACTCAGGATCTATATACACATTTGTTATCAGCTCTGTAGGATTCAGGTGGTTTTGAGACCACAGAATTTTGTTATATTTTGTGCTACCAGAAGAAATTCTTTCTCCTGCCTTATGATGGATATACAGTATACTATTACCATACTTAATCCAGACATATTTAATTAGAAAATATTCTCAACTTAGCCTTCTTCCTGTTAATTTATTTGTTGCATAATTGACATAGTATTAGCAGAAATCTTTTACTGAAGAATCTTGTGCAGATTATTAACAGGGTGATTCATCAGGTGTTTTGAATATAAAACTTGGTCACAAATTCTGTGTTGTTATAACACAGGACTTGACAGCTACAGAGCAGAAGAAAAAATTAGAGATCATATACCCATAAAATATAAAGATTTTTTTATTATTATTATTCCTAAAATTTCATTAAGTACAATATTCTAAGCCAGGTTTTTAATCATGAAATTTTAATCTTTTGAAAATTTGTCTCAGATTTCTTGCTTTAGATTTATTTTAAAATTTATTTTTACTGCATTTTAGAGTATACAAGCATTTACATGACATCTAAATATGCACAAGATATAAGGACTTAAATTATGAATATCAATAGGCTTGTGAAATGGGACAGCTGTAAAATATTTTCCCTATAAATAGCAGTAAAAATAACCATAAAAGCTATAGAACAATTAAGTAGTTGAGTTGTTTTTTTTTCTTCATACCTATAGCCCTTAGAGAAAATGATGAAATTTTTATTATATATAAAATTCATGAAATAGGGCATATTTTCCAGTCCCCTTTAAAAAAAAACAAAACAAAACAAAAAAAAACCCAAAAAAAACCCACAAACAACCAAGGGGCCAAACAAAAACAAACTGAATAAGAAGTAGTGAAGTTGAAGGACTTGGGCTTTTTGTTCTGGCTTTATTTTGTTAATAAAAAAATAATTCTCAAACCACTAATGTATTTCCAAGTAGGTTTAAGAGCACTTGAGTTTAATTTGTGGTGTTAGTTATCTTCTGAGGTTCATGATCTGTAATGATATTTTCCGGAAAAAAAAACAGTGCAATAATTTATATATTTTTTTTTTTCCTTAGGTAGGTTTTATAGGATATACCATGATGCGGTATTTAAGGGATTTCTAAATGGGTAAACTATCCTGTCAAAACAGTAATAAATTGAAGAATCCACAGTAAGCTTCAAATATCTCAAAACTGTTCTGTTTTAGTTCGGTAAGGAATGAAAATAGCCCTTTTCTTAAGTACGTACCTGAAATATTCCCCAGCAGATTTTTATTTCTTCTTCATCCTTTTTCTGCCTAGAAGACTTCATTTAGGTGCTGTTCTTTAGATTTGACCTTTATCTCGAGAAGAAAAATGGCAGAAATCTCACAAGAGCAGCCAATTAAAAATGGGTGATTTAAGAGTGTTGTGGGAACAATGCGGTTTTCTTTGTTTGCCATTTTTTCCATCTCCCCTGTTAAAATAACTTTTCCTCCCCTAAATAAATGTTTTTTCAAATTTTTAGGTGGAAATTTTCAAAGATTTAAAAAAAACTAAAATAGCTATATTTACTTGGTGGAATAATATAAAGAAAAATTAACATTTGATTCTTAGTCTTCTTGAAGCTAAAGGCAAATTTTTTGGTGAAGATGCAAAGTAAAAATTATAGAAGGAAATAATTGCAGATTGAACCATTCTGTATCACTACTCTGAATTAGTATCAGGGAAAACCGAGATGCCTTAACAGGAATTATGTGAAAGTGAAAAGAGAACTCCTGGGGAATATTTCCTAGAAAAAAAAATGACTACTTGTTTGCTGTTAAGTCTAGATTTTTTTGGATGAAAATCCTACTTCGGAATTTAATGCAGAAATATGTAACTAGTGACCTAATAGTTTCTAGGAATATACCTTGAAGGAGTTTTCTGAACTCAATATTCACACCTCTAAGAGGGTCAAATGCAATATTTTCAGGACAATGTCACTATTATAGACAAGGAGCAAACACAAGCTGAAAACAGGCAGCATTATCTGGAAGGTCAGGCGTAAATTAAAAGATTGGAGCTGTCAGTATTGGAGTTGTTGTGTGGAAGAGATAGGGGTGTAAAAAAAATATTGTAGTGAAGTAAGGACATTATTCCTGGTGCTGGTAGTTGTGATTTATGTGATAATGGTTATAGTGAGTAAAATTTTCTCAACAAATCTATTTAGCAAGGTAAGCACGCCTCTTACATGTATTTGAGCATATATGACCTCCCAAAATGCATCTTTATTGTGCTCTGGCAGATGTTCTTCAGGGCAGTTTGTTACTACTGTGACCAGGAATGGGGTGTGAGGAACCAAAATGAGTAGCAGCTCTGTTCAGTGAAGTGATTCTTCCACTTCCTAACAATATTCCTGTCTTTTAAGCCAGGTTTACACACACAACCTTGACACATACACTTCCCCATAAATCGAGTGGATTTAATGCTGTGCTTACTGTTCATTAAGGTATTTGCTGTTCTAATGTAGAAAAGCAGAAAATACCATTTCCTTGAAAAAAAAAAGCCCCTGTAATTGTCTAAATATAATGAAATATTTTAGAAAACAACTGAGAAATGGATGAGTAACTGTGTTCAAATTATTTATTATGGGAGGTAAATGTATTCTTGATTCCAGTTATAAAAAGGAAAAATTAATAGGAGCAAAAGAAACCACTTCTGATTTCTAATTTTTCTTTTTATTTAAAAAAAAAAAAAAGGCAATTAGAGGCAAGAGTCCATTTTACACCAAACATTTTCAAACAAACCCATAGCAATTTCAAACATCTCAGGCTTTCTGGGAAGACACCAGATTTTAGATTGGATCACTGTAGCATCTGAGGAGAAAAGTGGTTTTGTCCCTAGGGCAGAAAAGATTAAGGATGCCTGAAACAAATCTGTTATGAGAACGATACTTCTCTTTTTGTTATGTGATTCTTTTAGAACTTCACATAAAATTTTCTCTGCTAAAGGGCTGTCTTGACTGAAGCAGTCAGTCAACTGCATCATTGAATTACTTCTTTAGGTGCTCACAGCTTACCCACCTGGAAACTGTCAATCAGAAGTCATTAAAATATATGTACTCTATCCCAGTCTGATAATTTAAAGTAAACCCAAATCTCACAGTCCTATTTTCAGCACATAATTTAGCTTTCCATTTATCTTCCTTGTGTTGTTTCAAAACTCTTATGCTTCTTTCTTTTAACAATTAATATGCAATAAAATATCAGTTACTAACTTGTTTTGATTAGGTGGAGACCTGCTGAAGACATGGTATTTTGCAATATTCAGTAAAAATAAAACAAAAATCACAGTAAAGGACCAAAGCTTGGTTTGTTCTGATTTTGGGCATTCATTATTTCACAGGACATTTGTATAGTGTAATAATCTGACAAAATAATGAGTTTTGCTGAAAATTAATTTAGTTTTCACTGTCTCTGTGTAAAGTGGATGTGGTCCAGTTAAGGTGAGAGCTGCATGGTGCACTCTTATACAACAAAATGGAAAGTGGTTTGTGAGCTAGTGCTGCTCAGTTTGATACGTCCGTATGGTAAAAATAATGTATGGAAGCAACTTTACTGTTCCAGTGGCAACAAAATAGCAGGAAATTAACAGGGCCCAGCCTTATGGTGGCATGGTGGTTACGTATCTAAGATGATCTTGGTAGTTCAAGGGTACCCACGTGCTCTTTGATAAATATGAAAATAAATAACAATGGAGATGATGAATTAATGAACAATATACATTAGATGGGGAAGCTAGTATTACTGTCTTTTGAGAGGATGAATGAGAGTGCTCTGGGAAAGAGCTTCCTAATATTGTCATCTGCGAACTGTGGAAATTAGGATATCCATTTTCTGCATTTTGAAGCAATGACATTTTATGTGAGAAATGTGTCTGAATTTGTATATACACATGATTCTGTGGAGGAAAACTAAATTACAGCTTACAGCTTCACAAACTATTACGATGTAAGGGGCCAATAGCTGTGGCTTCAGGGGAAAAAACCCCAAAACTTACAATAATAAAATATGAATAGGAAAATCAATATGCAGTGTGCAGGTTTTATGGGAATTGTTGAACAGTTGGTTTAGAGAGATTAGTACAATTTGGACAATGGTGACTGGAGTGTCTGTTTTGTGATTTGAGCAAAGCCATTTTCTAGGTTTACTACACATAAAGGTTTCTTTGTAATGGTTGAGCAGCAAAACTGAAATACTTGTAACGTGAGCATGGGATGGGTGGTGTGGGCATCCCATGGCTGGTGGTGCTGGCTGTGGTGCCATGGAGGCTTCCAGCCTGTGTCCTTTAGCAGAAAGATCTCCTAGATGAGTTTTGCTTCTTGAAGTTGCCAAGTAACTAGGTTTACCTGAATCTTTTACTGTTTTGGGTTTGTTTTTTTTTTTTTTTTTTTTTTTGTAGATACTCACTCTAGCCACATTCTTTTGACTTTCTTTGCTGGAGCACTCTTCCATCTCTGCTTCTGTCTGCACTCTTGAGGGTTGCTGAAGAGGCAAAAAGAGGGACAGCATGTGAAGGATGAATATAAAAGAGCATTTACACTCTTTAATGTATTACAGCGAGAAGCTGTAATAACAGTGTAGATACCAGAAGCTGCACTGGAGCCTTCGTAAGAAGCACAAAGAGATGAAATGTAATACGCTGTATACACAGTTGAAATATGGTTGCTACTTAAAGTGCAGCACTTATGCTCAGAGTGCTCTCTAATCCATTTTAAATTGAACATGAATACTTCAGTGATAATGCCATCTTTTCTCATCAGCGCGTCGGGTTCTTTTAAACACGATCATCGATCCTATAAAAGCCTTGCATTTCTGCTGGAGCCTCTTCCCAGACACGGTTTTGGATTTGCTCGGTGTATATATTGGCTGGGAATGTATTTCCGGTTTGGTGAGAGCACAGGGGTTGAGCTATTCAATAGAAATCCCAGGTTGAGGTTCACTAGGTGGCACAGAAAGGGCTTTAACCTCCCTGTTGATTCCATTTCCCTCTCCCCTGTGGAATCAGAGCCAAAGGGGCTGCCCTGGGAGCTGGCTTTATGTGCAGGCTGGAAGGTTGGTTCCTGTGAGTGATGGATCCACAGCGTGACAAATTTATTGGCCTAAGGTAGCCCTAGAAATTTCCAAACAAGACATTAAAATATCACAATAGGTAGAAAGACCATGGCAAACCCAGCACTGCTTGTCACCACCTGCATTGCAAAAGTCACTATCCCTTCCAAAGCCTTGCCTGCTATTAATATAATGCTTGGATGTTCTATAAATATCCAAATATGGTTAAAAAAAAAAAAAAAATTAACCCTGAAGTAAAAGATCATGTTTTAGATGTGTTTACTGCTGTGAGTGCTTTGCCTGTCTTTGGTTGCACAGAATTTGTCAAGGGGCTCAGTGTAGTGACCGTTTGTGTAATGAAGCTTTGAGATCCCTTATGAGATGTGGGTTTGTTTCATGGCCCAAGCTGCTGTCATCTGAAAGGTTGTGAAGCCACATGTTGGAGGTCAGAAGTGCTGGTTCCTCAGCAGCCGGTCTCGGATCAGTGTAGTCTGCTTTACAATTATTCTAGCACTGCTCTCAAACTTTTGAAGTAGATTCAGTGTGAAACTTCTTGAACCCTTTCTATTCTTACTGTTGGAGAATGCACAGAAATACAAAAGCTTAAAAAACATGGTAGTCTTTGCTGGAGGCAGAAGACGTTGCATGATAGCACCTGCACACGTGTAGCTTCAAGGGGCCACAGCAGGTTGCTCAGGGTTTTATCCAGCTTGTAACGCCTCAAGCTAAATAACTTAAATCTCTCAACACCCTGCTGTGGTTTAAGTTCTGCTCATGTGCTCCCCTGGAAAACACCTTCTTCCAGTGCAGTCCAAGGCTTTGAAAGTCTGTGACAGTGAAGATAGAAGGATCTCACAAGGCTTTCACATCACATGTTGTTATTGGTGAAAAAAATTGTTCCAGAAGGGAGAAGAATTCTGGTGTTGTGTGAGAGCATTGTTGTTACTGAGATAACATGGTGCTATGGGGACAGTCGTATCCAACTTGGAGAGATGGAAAGAAGTGTGCAGGCACAGGGTGGCTTTCTGAAAGCATGTTTCAGCAAGTAAATATCAATGATTATGTGGGGGTTTATAGTTTAGTTTTGTTTTGTTTGTTTGTTTTTGTTTTTTTTAATTGTCACTGCTGTCAGCACAATCTCATCTGCCCAGGGACTGTTGTAAGTTGTTTCCACCAGATTTACTCACGGTGTGGATGCTCTCTGGAGCCAGCCCCATCTTCTTTTGTCTTGCAGGAGTGTGGAAAGGTTCAGATTTTAAATCCAAACAGTTGTTAAGTAGCTGAATACCAGTGAGTGTGGGTGGTCAACAGGAGATATGGTTCTGTGGGGACAAAGGGCTGTAGACTGCAGCATTTGTCACAAAAGCAAAGTCTCTCCATCAGTTTTGACCTGGGCTTGGATAAGGGAGTAACAAATACCTGTTTAAAATATAAAAGGGATTTTTGCTTCACATTGAAATAAATTTATTTAGCTATTTTTATTATTCTTTCAAAATACATGGCTTGTTATGCATTTGAAATGTTCTCAACGTGTGTTTGCATCCATGGGATGGGATAATGAGCAGCATTAGAATACACACAGATACAATTTCTTTCACCACAGATAATATTTAACAGGGTTATTTTTCCAGGTGTTGCCCAACTGGTTGCTACAGACATTCAGGTTCTGTGTCAAGTCAGAATTTTCTGGTCTTTCTATGCTAAGAGGCAGCTCATCTTATCACTTACACCAAACAGGGAAGTAATCTTTCTCCACCATTTATTGTGCATGTACACACAAAAGTGGGTGACAGGCTCTGCCATAGTAGTGTCATTAAAAGGCACCTCATTATTGTGACAAATTTGCTAGGGTATAGTTTATTATTTTAGAAGAGTTCTTAGAGTCAGAAGGAGCTAACTGAAGGGACAAAAGACCTACAGTGTGGGTCTTTACACCAAAACTTGCTAGAGCAAAAATTCATTATTCTTTTCACTATATTGTTAATAAGTATTGCAGACCTTGCTTTTTATTTTGTCAGGAAAAAAAAAAAAAGGTGCTTCTAAAACTGTTTTCTGTCAATGATGCAACTGCCTTTGACAGAAACAAAAACTCTGTTCTAGTGCACTCCTGTACAAGCAGTGCTTCATCTTCTGCTTTTTTTCAGAAGTGGGTCTTTATCCATCCCTGTGAAATGCCCATGGTCGTGGAGATTTATGATCATGGTGAGCTGACTCTTGTCTCATGAAACTTTATTAATGGCTTTGTGACAATACCATTAAACTGAATCAGGTGAACTTCCATTATCACTCCTATCTCTATCCTCCTAAAAGTATCAAGGTGGTTAGTTATGTTCTTCCTCTTATTGCAGTGACTTCAAATACAGTTACTTTTCATTTCTCAACAGGTTTTGCCCTTCACAACAGTTTCTATTATGTGTCATGGAAGTCAAGCAGATTAGTAAAACAATATTCTCAGCTGGCCCTAAAGGCTGGTCAAGTTGAAAGTGTTAGTCCCTCTGTACCCCAGCTGTATGTTTAGAACAGCTCCTATAAAGCAGCTTATGCATCTTTGCTTATAGCTCTTGGACAGCTTAGCCCAGCAGAATTCATTTAATACTGTTGACACTGAACAGGTAGAGCTGTTGAATAGGATCTAAAAATAAGTCCTTCAGTGAGGTACCTGCAAGCCAAAAGTGCTCAGCTATTCAAAAAACACTTTGATGGAAGCACCTGAGCCATTGTTGTGAACACAATACCGTGTGTCACTGGGATAGCATAGGTGTAGATCTTAGCTCATTAAGACCTCGAGTAGGTAGCAGCTCTGAAAGCTGATGTGAACAGGACTCTTACTAACTGAAAAGGGAACGTGGTCTCGGTGCTGATGAGAGTGGCAGCCTGGAGAGTGGTTTGGAGGATGAGAGTGATCCAAGTCATCACACTTATGCCAGGAGCTCTCACCCACGGGGGGGTGTATTGCTACAGGGTTTTAGAGGAATGGTCTTATTAACAGCTTTGTTTTGAACCATATTTACTCAGGTCTGTCTTTTTCCCAAGTATAATTTACATGACAAATACTTTTGCCATGGTGAACAATTAAATGGTTGCTAGGGATCAAATAAAGTATTAAACATCGCAAACACTAGTCAAAATATTACAACAGCAAATTTTTATCCTTGCTGGAGTAGTGACGGTGGATGTTGGAGGCTATCAGAATAGATTTACAACTGCTTTATGTCCTGGGAGCAGAGTAAAGGAAATGCAAGCCTGACCTGAGGAGTTTTCCTAGGGAAACTGTAATAATGTGTAAATATTTGTAGCTCTTGATTGTGTGTCATTTGGCAATAATTATGAGAGCTACCTGCAACTATAGTATGGTAAGTAGAGATGTTTATACTACTGGGACATCATGTTCTTAATCTTTTCCAAATAGACGCTGAAAAGTCTAAAATACATTCCGTCCTTGGACAGCATTCTTTTAAATAATATTTTGAAAGGGAAATAACAAAGATGGGTGTCTTAAAGCTGTTCCCCTGGGAAACAAAGAGGAGTGGGAAGCTGTGCAAAGCAAGCCCAGCTACAACAACATTTTATACCTGTCTTTTAAGAGTATTTCTGCTGTGATGTTTTGCAGTGGCATAAGTACTATTCAGAGCACATTTAAATGTAATATTGTAAGATTGGCTGCTTTTGATTTATTTTGACTCCAGTACCCCAAGGGCTTTGGTGAGGAGCAAAATATTTTGGAATGAGAGAAAGCTGGAACAGTGACAAGTGCTTCTGCCTTCTAAAATAAAATAAAGCCAGCTCTCCTCCAGCCCTTTCGTCACTTCTCTCCTGACAGTATCTTGTGCTTCCACTCCAGACTCTTATATTGAGAAGCTCCATGGTAAGACAAAAGTAGATGGGAGAGCAGTTTGAGACAGAATTTCGCTATAGCTTCCGAAAGCTGTTGCAGGAACAACATCCTTCTTTTCCTCCTTCATGTCACCCTTTAGGAGAAGGGGTGGTGGTGGCTATCCGTTCCCCACCTGCCTGCTTTGGTGGTTGCCTGGTTGCCCTGTGCTCCTCGTGCCATGGCTGGGATGTCCAACATGCGCTCCTCTTCCTTCTCCCAATTCACTCCTGGCTTAGCCAAGAGCCAAACCACTATTAAATGTGCAGTGGGCATCTGCTAAAGCATAGACAGATTTATTCTACAGCCCTCCCATGGCTTCCATGTCCCAGGACTGCTGAAAAGTAATGAAGTCAACTCGTGAGCAAGCCAACGACACAACACCTGGCACACCCCAGCATGGCAAAAGGAGAAACAGATGCTTCCCAGTATCCACATAAGGTGACCAGTAGGACATCCGCAGCAGGGTCCCAACCAGAAACAAGCTTCTGTTGTGGCTGGCATTGTACAAACACAAAATGAGAAATAGCTCCTGCTCTGAAGAGGCCATAGGCAAAACAGAACAGATAAGAAACAAGAATGAGAAGGGAAAATGCTGAAATGTTCTGACCAGCTCAAACCAGGTGTTTGGCACAGCCAAATGAAGAACTCAAGCTTTCAAGCTGTGACCTCTAGACTCTGTTGTTTTCCCTGTTGATAACACTGTCAAATACTTAGGAAAGCAAGTCACATTATTTAAAATTTTAAAATGCTTTAGCTGGATTTGCTGCCAAGATATTAAATTGAGGAAATAGGTAAAAATCTACCAGAAGTGCTTGATGGACTTTCAATTAGAATTTTCTTACCCCCACTCCTGAAAAATGCAATAGTGCTTCAGAAGGACATGACAAAATATGTAGATAATCTCCAGAAAAAAAGACAATTTCTGCATAGGCTTGTATTGCCTGACCAGACGAACACTTACAATGATTGCATAGTTTCCCTAAAATGAGCTTCTGCCTTTTTTCCTACTGTTTCATATAATTATCCCTTAATCGTTAATTTTTCCTTAAACTAAATTGAGTCAATTTGTGATAATATATAATGCCTGTGTGAAATCGAAAGAACTCAGAGTATTGTGAGTACAAATAATGAATCAATTCTGAGATGATAATTTTGTTTACATTTAGAAATTTAAGTGACAGATTCCAAAATAATTTCTAGGGTGAACTTGCTATAAAGCAAAGAGAGATCACTCTTAGTATATGGGCTGGTGAGACAGATAGGTGAATTAAACCAAGCACCCTGACTAAGTTACACAGTTAAACCACCAGCTTTTGAGCAGATGTTCAAGAATGTTTGTGCTTCTTGAACCAGAGACAAATTCTCCAAGATTTCTAAGAAGAAAAAGGCTCATGGTTCTAATTCTTATCAAAGGTCAGCTCATGTTCCCTCCTAGTAGGGGCCACAACGTGAGAAAAAATGGGATGCTCATAATACGAGACAAAGAACTAAACAGGAGACGATAGTTCTGGTCAAGATCAGCTGAAAATGAATTTGCATTTACAGGATAAAACTATTGGGGAAACAAAGGAAAAAAAAACAAACAATCCTGGTGAGGGCAGTTCCTGTGGAATGTGTACTCACTCTTTTTATTAGATTATAAATCAAGGTTGAATGAGTTGTCACTCTCTCTCATGTTCAGTCCTTCTGAACAATTCTGTCTCTATGTAGTGTATTTTCTTCAGAGAAAGTGCTTTCTATAGGGTTTGTCAAAATAAGAATTCCTGAAGTGGCTGGAGGTACACTGACAGCCTCACAGACTGAATTTATTTTCATTAGAAAGACATCTCAGTCTTGAAGGGAAATTCTGAAGTTTGGGGTGGATGCTGGATGCTCTGAAATCCAACCAACTTTTATCAGGGAACTGCTGTAATTGTCAAAATAGCCCTGGCTGCCTTCATCCCTTCCATCATGGAAGCTGTGGTAGAGGAACCAGATGGTCCTTACCACATTGTCTGGGCTCAATTTCTAGTTCTCATACCTGAGTTTCAATGCTGTTGTACCTGCCCAAAACAACACAGCCTTACCTTCTTGTTAGCGTTCTTCTCACTTTTATTTTAAAAAATAATAATCTTTAAAAATCCAAACCATTTTGACCGTGGTTACAATTTGTCCTCCTGTAAGAGTATATCTTCATCAAGGACATGAATGCAAAATCTGCAGGTAGGCATGGCCCCAGCTTGAATGGGAGAGAGAGAGCAGGAGGTACTTGCACTGTCTGCTTCCTGATACTTTTGCCTAAAAAGAGAGAGAAGAAAGACTGGGTTGTTGTTCCAAAAAAAAAAACCCAAACAAACAAAAACAAACAAACAAAAACAAACAAACGAACAAGCAAAACCATAACAAAACACCAAACCCTGCTGACTCCAGAAGCAGGGACAGAAACAGAGAAGCTGCACCTCCACTGCAGCAGCTCTGCCCTCTCCTCTTGTGTGTCTTGAAGTTGAGGACAGTGTCATGGGATGCAGAGCATCCATCATACCTATGGTGGTATAGCCATTGTAGGTAGCCTTAGTTCTCTTGCTGTACTCTGCAGAAGACATCCAGAGGGACTCTGACATTTTAGGGGTGTGTGGTGCTACCCCAAACAGATAATCTGAGGCACATTGGAATGGACTTAATTACTCGCAGAAATATAAATTTTCTGTCCAAATGGTCAGTGGAACACATTTGGGTTATGTTGCCCTTTTGTAAATGCCGAATTAGACATTATTTCTGTGGTGGGATTGAAGTTATTCATTATTCCAGAGTGACAAGACCAGAGCCTGAGAGGGCTACAGCAGAGAGTTTGTTAAACTCTGCAAGTTTCCCCTAGGATTTTGTGTTTAAATCTCTGAAACAGAAGGAGCCCTCTCTCTTAAGTGTATTGCCGACTCCCTCCTAAAGCCAGTGGTTTGGGGACCCTGAGGCAGCAGCTAGCTGCCTGAACCTGCAGATGTTGACCCCCAAGTGAGCTCTGCCTTCCATGTCAGGAGAACCACAACGACGCTGCCCATGTCCCCATCATCCCTGTGGCACCACAAAGCTTCTGCCAGCTCCACAAAAGCAGCTTTTTCTCCAGTTTTTATTCTCAAAATAGTTTTTTATTCCTCAAGTATCTTCATTCCTGTGGATGTTGTATTTTCTCTTATTAAAATGAATGTCTTGGCTCTGTACTTGTTTATTCTTTGAGCATCTGAAGGGTGGCCGGCTGGAATGATTCATTAGTAAGGTTTTGCAAGAGTCTATTGCCCTATGCCAAGTTTTCCTTAAAAAATTCAATATAATTTTGGTTTTTTAAAGTAGCTTGGGAACCCAATTAACTTTTTATCTATTTATTATTGTTTCACCTTGAGATGGGAACTACATGAACTTTCATAAATGGATTTAAAAGTTTGTCTAGCTTCAAGAACTGCTTTTGTAAGTCTGTTTTGTTTGGTGGTGTTTTGTTTAAGAACTCATCGTGAGCTGCTCTTCCCTGAGTCAGGCTGTACCCCAGTGTTTCTTACACGAACAGCACCTTAAAAGGGGACTGTTTATCTTCTCTCTTAAATTAGGAATAAAGTTGTTGTCTTAGTGCTGTGCTAGATCAGATCTCAACTTTCTGACCAATGGTATCATGTGCCCTGCACTTTAATACATATTTTCATTCACCCTTTTGTTTTGGGAAACTATTTCTATTCTGAAAGAAACTTCAACATTTTATTTATTTTAATAATTTATTGCGCAATACAGCAGCCATTGGTGGGACTGATGTACAAAGGATTATAATAATATTGTCCAGGAGTTAGTTGTTTGGTTTTTTTTGTTTTTTTTTTTTTTAATATTTCTGGCTTTCAACATCTCTGAAATTAATTAGTCTTTCTTTTTTTATTAAATTTGTTTCCTTCATTATTTTGGATTTGCTATCTGAAATTAAAGAGCTGTGGTCAAGCTAGCAGAAATGCTTTGCCCTTGAAGCAGATAATTCTCTGTGACAACAGGCATTTCTTATTTTGTGTAGCTATTAGTCAAGTAAGTATTCCTTGAAACCACCATAGCTTAGCATTAATTAGCAGAATGAGATTAGCAGAATGAGTTGACATGGGCAGAAGCAAAAGTCCCCATCTAACAACAGTCTGACAGATGCAGTAGATCTGGTTATATATCTTTTTTTTTACTGCCCTGTGGAAGGAGCACTGAGAAGTTAATCTGCAGCTCCTATGTGACTTTCCCCTAGCCCCTAGTTGCAACAGGATTCTAATAAACTATATGCAGAGAACAATTTTTCATTTTGAACTGAAAACTAAAATGACACTTCAACAGCAGTATCAGCTCCAGCGACCTCCAGATTGCCCGTCACAGGCCATCAGTCCCTGAGCACCTGTCACATTTGGGGATTTCGTTAAAAAAAGTGTCATAGTGCCAACACATTTACCATATGAAACTTTTCTGTTAGTGTCTTCTTGTACTGGTTTGGGGGGTAGTGGTGGCTGGGATTGCGGGGGGGGAT
>NW_008603498.1:109726-124914 GCF_000691845.1 Merops nubicus | reverse complement strand
GGATTCTATTATTCTATGATTCTAAGCCCTCAAGCTGGTCAGGGGCTGTGGCAAGTGTCCCTCTGAGGAGAGGCTGGGGAATGGGCCTTGCTCATCCTGGAGGAGAGGAGTCTTTGAGGTCACCTAACAGCAAGCCCCCAGTACTAATTGGGAGGTTAGCAAAAAAGCAGAGCCAGATATAGTGGTACAAATTGCATAACTTTAAACAAGAAAGGTTCAGACCAAATAAACAAAGAATTTTTGCCCTGAGGATGGACAAGCAGTGGGGCAGTTGCCAGAGAAGCTGTGGTATCCATCTCTGGGTGTGTTCAACACTTGACTGGATAAGGCTCTCAGCAACCTTACCTCATCTTGTAGGCTAACCCTGGTTTGGACAGGAGGTTGGACGAGAGAACTCCTGAGGGCTCTTCCTACGTGTACTATCCCATGGTTATATCATATATGATACTAATTTTCAAATGAGTTATGTTACATTTAGAGGAATGTTATCTTTGTTAGAAGCTTAAACAAATGGAGTGTATTCATGTTATTTAAGAAAGCTTGTTTTATTAAGGAATTTTCTTAAAAGAAATATATTTGATTTCTATTTCACTGAAAGTAGATTTGATGCCAAGATGTTAGACAGTTAGAAGAGATATGCATACAAGTATAATCATATCAATGAAAAGCTCATTAGATTGTCTTTATGAAGATTTTTTTGAAAGTGAGCAGCAAGTCAATAAAATGCACTGACATTTACAAAATCCAACGATTAATAAAATACTTTCATATATTTTAATTTTCACAAATTATTTTCTTTTTGCTTTCTGTGCTACAAATACAAATGTCATTGGTGGTCCAAAATTTGGGACTGAAATTCATACTTAGGCATCCGTTTAAAGGGTGTGTTTAGTTAAAAGCACAACAATTTAGGATTTCATCTTCTCAGCACTTAGGTGTCTGCTTAAGTGGTTTTTGGATGGAAGATGAGCTTCATTTCAACTCTGATCATCTAGATGTAAAGTTCAGTATGACAATAACAAGGATGATGGTAGGAGGAAGGAAATAATACTAAAGCCATTTTATAGAAGAGGAAATCAGGATGAAAGATATTGTTGTAGCCTTATGCTCATGTAAGAAATGTGTGCCACATCAATTAACAGAACTCCCTGGATTCCTCATCCCAGAAAATGAACAATAAGTTCATGTGTTTGTCAGCAGCACATTTTTCTCGGTGTACTGGAACACAAGCAAGGTTCAGAACCTTGTAATTCTTTACACTTTTCTCCTGTAAATTGAAAGGACAATTTTCGTTATCTTCAGCAGTATTAGTATCAAGGATTCTGTTATGTTTACAAATTGAAGGAAAACATGCTGCAACAGAAGAGTCTACTTTGAATAATGTAAATAAATTTTACTCGTTATTTCATTTTACAGCAGTGCAAAAGTCATCCCTGTCTTGAATATATTTAGAGTGCTGAACTCAGCTAGAGATACAGTGGAAAAGTTTTATCCATCTACCAATAATGAGCAGAAGACTTATCTTGCAAGCTAGACTCAGTATGGAGCTGTTTCTTCATCTGCATCACTAACCTGACTTCAGAGTCCTGAATGATTACTTTTTTTGTTTATGTTTAGTGTTTTTTTCTTTTTTTTTTTTTTTTTTTTTTTCCCTTTTAAATTCCTTTGTCTCCTTTGAAGGAAGAATTATGTGCACTTTCTGTTTGTTTCAAATCACGTAATTGTCAGGTAACTGCAAGTGACTAGTTAGTGGTTTTTAAAAGATACTGCTTTTCTCTGCTCCCCTTCCAATGAAAAATATTAATTTCCCAACTCCACTTTTGTAGAGAAACAATAGCATTTGCATCACTTTTGATGCTGTTTATAAAGAAAAAAACATAGCTCGCTTCCAAAGTGTTCTTCCTAAACCCTCATTTGTCCAATGCTTTTGCCTGGTCTCACTTTTGGAAATGCTGAAAGCAGCTTAAGTGAACACCATGTACTTGGCATTGCAGTGAGCTGACAGGGACCACATGTCTGCTTACCAATTCCAACTGAAGAAGCACAGTAACTTTTTAAAATTCACTGACACTGCCATTTGTGATCGTCTGAACATGCACTCATAGGATGAGAATCTTGGCTGGTATGAACCATCTTAGCTCTGTTAATGTTAAGAGAAAAAGGCCAATTTACTCTAAATAAAAATCTGTTTAAAACATTTTTTGGGATAAGAGCATATGTAAAGAAAACATTTTTTGGAATAAGAACACATGT
This sequence comes from Merops nubicus, assembly GCF_000691845.1. Taxonomy (NCBI): domain Eukaryota; kingdom Metazoa; phylum Chordata; class Aves; order Coraciiformes; family Meropidae; genus Merops; species Merops nubicus. Next base: position 122,661 of record NW_008603498.1, on the reverse strand, counting down.
AAAGAATACAAAAATGTTACCTCTTCAAAGATTTATAATTGATTTTCTAAATTTCATATTTTTCCATTGAGTGGAGTAATGAATATAAGATTTTATGCAGAATGAACTGATGATACTTTATCTCTCCTTTTTTTTTTTTATTTACAGAAGAGTGTAAAGTTTCTCATTTATTTGCTTCTTTTCTTCATTAGATTTACATCCTGACACTGTGTATTTTATAGCACTGTTTGTCTACTACATGCAATAATGCACGTGTTTTAATTTGAAAATTTTGAAATTGCTGTGGTTGTTATGTAAAGGTTGCAAATACATGTTGGCTGAAATATTAATTGTGAATTGTTCATTTAAAAAGGTTACCTCCATAGTTTTGCACTGCAAACTGATCTTGAAATGAGAGCCTGAATAGTTCACAGTAGCAGAACTAATAACGTTTTGAAATTGATCACCCCGGTGGTTATGAGATTCAAATGAGAATAGGAGGGAAAATGACTATTATCTTTTTTCGTTATTGTAGAATTGACTATTGTTGACATTCTGCTTCTGTGGAGTAAATTGTGTGATGAAACTGTAGTGTATTTTGGGTATAATGGGTAACAAGTCATAAAGTGGGGTCTCCAGCATCTGTGTATAGAGGAGCCAAAAATGTTTTCTACTTTACAGTAGTCTGTTGGCAGTGATTACACAAATAATTTCTGCTCACTGGCCATTGTCACAAGCTTTTTAAGACGCAGCAAAAAATATATTATGATAAAATATATGTCATGTATTTGTAGAACTTCAGCTATGTCCAACATAGCATTTCTAATGACTAGGTTTCAATTTTGTATATATAGCAAAAATAAATTAGTATTTAATCATTTCTTTTATAGCATGAAGTGAAGCAAGAGATAAATGCTGAAAAAGATTGTGACAGGATTTGCTGCAATTGAAACCCAAAGCATAGTACTGTACTAGTAGAGGTCGGAGTCTAATAAATGATGGACTCCTAGAGGAGATAGAATAGAATAATGGATGAGAAAATCAATGGAAAGATTAGAAATAGGTACGTACTTAAAAAAGAAAGGTGACCTTTAATGGATTTCAGGGGACTGGCTTGGTGATTGGCTAAATTAATCACAGTTCCACTGCTACTGCAACTTTCTATGAAAAAAAACTACCAAAATTGCCTTCATGCAACCTCGTGGAAATGGATGCCATGTATAACTAAAAGTAGCAGTATCATTGTGTCTATTCAGGAGTATTATGGAGCATGTCTTCTCTTATTTCCAATATAGTATATGTCAGTATGATCATATTTAAAAGAAGGATTTAGATTTCTAGTAATAAAAGTCATTCTACTGTTTCTAAATCTTATGCAGTTGTTAAAACTTTAATTAAACAGGTTTTCAGGAATGAGGAATAGAGACTAAGTTCATAAACCAGACAGATATGCTTTTTAAATGAAGAAGAAAGCTAATTAAGCCAAGTGTAGCAACATAATATTAATTTTTAAAAACACTTCAAGCATATTTGTAGTAAATCTTGCCACAGCTATTGCATATTTCCTAATGAGTTATTCTACAGTTTAGGTTCAGCATCTATACTGGCAGCACTCCATAGTCAGGTAAAAAATTATATCCTTAAGCATTATGCTAATGTTTATTTCAGCAAAATTAACTCATTAAGCCCAATTTATGAAAAGGGCAAAAATAGCATATGGAATTTTTAGGTATCAGAATATTTTTTGTTCTTGTAAGTTTTACTCAGCTGATGTTAATTCTAGTTTCTTTCCAAGGGGTCAGAGGTCATGGAGTGCTTGCTGGTCTCTGTCAAAGAGCTCTCTCACATGGGAAAGAAGAGGGCTAAATTTTGTCACATGTATGAAAGGTGATAAAGCGAATTAGTGAACTCCTATATTTCGTTCCATATAAAAACCAAATTAAACTACATTTCTTTTCATGGTCATGTTTAAATAGTTAAGTTGAGAACACTTTCTGAGGTTCAGCTGCAGTGTTTGTTTGCAATCCTGTGTTTCTTCAAACTGTTTATCTAAAAAATCTTGAACATTTTGAATTACTTGAGAGATGTGATAACACCTGTTAGGATGCTGCTTCTTTGGTTGAGTTTCTGTATTTTGGTAAAGAAAGCTTTAGTTTGCAGAGAGATTACTGAGATACCTCTAGTTCTTGTCGTCTTCTGCTGGGAAATATTGATGATGTTTGAACAAATTCAGCTCATGTTCTTTTGGGATCTCTGCTACATAGAATCTGAAAATTTATGTCAATTTTTGAAGTAATAACAAATGCCTGAGGACTTTTTGACCAAACTCTTTCCTTCTGTCAAATACTCTTTTTTTTTTTTTCTTTCATAGACTATAAAAGTTTATTTAATATTGAATTTTTCTTAATTACTTTCCTACTGTCTAGGCCACATAGACTTAAACTGTTTCACTGTTCTAATTAGTAACATCTTTAATCTTTCTGTTGTTCATGTTTGAGATTACCCAAACATGGGCAAAAATAGCAGATATGTCAGAAATGCTACATATATGTCCACTGATTTTTGTAAAAGGTTTTTTAAAATCTTAATTACTTTCTGTGCTGATCAAAGACTGAGCAGACAGGCTTAACTGTGAGGTCCAGAGATGAGATATACATATGCTTAATGAAAAACAAACAAACAAAGCACATCCGTACTTGAGAATTAAAATAAAAAAAAAAAAAAAAAGCAGGTATTCAAGCTGGTCTCTCTTACACGTTAGTGCTGATGGTACTAACTGCAGCACGCTGATCAGGTGCAGATGTTGCACTCATTTATCTAGTTGTGAAGTTCTGTGCATGTGTATTTCTGGATGTTGCATCTGGTCTATTTAAATAATAACTGTCTACTAATGTTGTTTCCTAAACTCCACTAAACTCCTGACCATAAAGTTGTAAACTGAAAGCTACAAAGTGAGAGGTGAAAGAGAGATATTGACTTAAATATCGGTCACAATCCATTGCATGAAAATTCCAACATCAGAGACATATCAAAGTCTTGCAATTTGATGACACAAGGCCATAACAAGCTCATTTGGAGCAGAATGTAAAAGTATTGCCACAGCAGCCTTGGTTATGCTAGTGAAAGACTACAAAGTCAAAAGCAAAATTTGGTGCTACAAGTGAAAGGTTACAGGGCTATAAAGGGAAAGCTCTTAATGTTACAAACCTTAAAGCACAAGGCAACATCTGTACCTTTAATTTCTCTGTGGATAATGTGAATTTTTATGATTATGGTGAAAAAGAAAAGACAGATGATTTCATAGGTAATTTGAGAATCATAAATTCTGCGTGGACAGAACTTGCCATTTACAGGAGAAATACCCACATCAGCAGTTAACCAGCTTGTGTAGTGCAGTGTAATGTAATTCATCCTATAACCCCCCTTCTTTTAATTTTTAGGCAACACTTTAAGAGATTAAATTTCTGTTCTCCCCACCCTACCCTTAGCCCCCATGCACATGTATCCTTTATACATCTTTATACCAGTGCTAAAGTCAGCCTGTAAGAGCCTCCGCAGAGGTAATTGTGTTCTGTTTCTCTGTATCCTTTGATGTTCATAACAGATTTTGAGGAATCTTTCAGAAATATTTGCAGATCTGTATATACCACCGCTTCATACACAAGCATGTGAAGATCATTTTAAACATGCGTAGATATGTTGGACATCTAGTCTTTGGCCCAGAGCTGTCTTTTACCAGAGTTTAAGAAATATCTGGGAAGTTTAATCTTTTAGCTAGTCAATTCTGTTTCACTGTACTTGACTTTAGATACTGACTTGTTGCCAGGACAAGGACAAGAGATTAGCCTATGTTGCTGAAAGATGTTGTTTTCCTTCTTCAGTTAGTGGCTGTTTCTCTAGGTGTTGAAATAAAGTGTTTCCTGCTATGAGCACATTCCATGTTTTATATTCAGTACTGGAAGAAAATCATATAATTCATATTTGAAATTTTTGAATCTAAGGTCTTAAATAATAATCCATTAAAAGTTGAACAGTGAAATGAAAAAGTCTTTCTGCACAATCTTTAATTTCCAGAGGAAAAGTAAGTTTTACAGGCTTTATAGATGGGATTTGGTAGCTTAAACATACCTGCCTGGTGGTATTTTAGATGTCCTAGTTGTCTAGTCTTATAAGCTACAGTTTCAGAAAGGTGCAGTTCTCCTGAACTTTGTGTTATAGCTGCCCTTGTCAAGTGTGTGTCTCAACAGACTAACTAAAATACTACCTATCACTTATATGGGGGCACACAAATCAGTCTTCATAATAAATTAGCTGGTTCATGAGAAGCAATTAAAAATACCATGCTAAAGCTTTGGCAAACATCCAGCAACCTTTGGGGGCTTAAATCTTTGAGGCATTTACTGTATGGAAATTTTTCTTTCAATTTCCTTATATATGCATGAAGTTAACTCAGGGATGGTGTACATCTTCGGAGTGTAAGGACTACATCTTTAATGGCAATGAGTGAAAAATATTTGTATTTGAATCATTCATTGGCTTCCAAGTATCCACACTGGTTGATATCTGAACAATGGTCAATATTAGAAGAGTACCCCTGATGGTAAAGTGTGTGACCAGCTTCCAGTGTAATTGTCTTGTATACATTATTTAAAATATGATTCCTGGGACAGCTGCTTTGTTTTCTAGAAGTCCATACAGAGCATTGATTGTGACAGCATGCAGTAAGGAGAGAAAGTGATAAGACACTATTTTTGCTACATTTAGGAACTCTTTAAATATTTCATATAGTGTACATGGATTTTCAATTTGGCTATAAAAGACATATATATATATATATATATATACACACATGTGCTCATATAAATATTTTTTTTGTAAATACGTTTGTGATACACACATGAATAAGGAAAAAAAAAAACCCCTGCCATATTTGTCAAGAATCAAGAAGTATGAGATAGGTTTTCTGGGAACAGAAATGAAAAATGAAATGAATCATGATTCAGCTATTCAAACCTAGATTCTGTGTTGTCACTTTACAGGCAACTGAATCTTTCAATCTAAATATAATTAAGTGTATAATATATGCTTAAACACACTGACTTTAATTACAAGAAATTCAAAACATCCGTTACTCACTGGAAGCAAATTTTGCTTACATTATATAGAATCAGATTGGAGGGATAAACTTCATGTCTCTTAAACAAGGAAAGATTGCTAAACTGGTATTCTCAAGTACCTGAAACTCTCCAACTGACAGTCACAGCAACTGGCAACAAATGTGAATTTGAAAGCAAATTAAGTTGAATAACTTAATTGTTCTGCTTTCCCTCTTGTTGGGATTTGTTTTGTAAAGTTATACAATGAAGATTTTGTCAGGAACAGGACACATCTGAAAACAGGATTTACATCCCTGTAGATCTACAGAGAATATGAAAGGTTTCACTTATTCTAAAAATGAGAAAATTGTCAGAAATTGCCCCTTAAATTTAGATTGAATTGAACATAGTTATCTTATTTTTGGTTTTTACCTCAATTTTAAAGTATTGCACAGATAGAAATGTGATTTGCTACAGTAGTTATTTCTAATGTCAGACATGTAAACATCATCAATTGTGATCACCCTGCAAGCTTCTGTGCAGAGAGATTGTTGTATAGGTCAGCAGTTGAGAGATAATCAGAATCATTAGTCATGCTTATTCCCTGTCAGCTTTTCAGATACAGTAATTAAGTTAGATATAAAGATCTTATTGCTGAATGGAATCTGTAGTGACTAATGGAAGATGCAATACAGTGTGAATCTCAAATTCCAAAATAAAACCTCTGGTTCAAATTGGAGCTTCACAAAAGAAATCGCGTTTGCAAAACAGGATGGAGTTCCAGTATTGCACAGATGTATCTCCACTCCCATCTCAGCTGTGTTCTGATTATACTACTCTTTGGATATTTAAAATAAAATTAGTCTCAATTTCTGACCAAATAAACATTAGTTAGTTTTAATATTTTAAAAGTTTCTTGAAGTCTTGACTACATGAGTCACCAAAGCAGACATCAACATAATAACAAAATCCTATTAGTATCATGTTATTTGCTACAACAGATCGAGGCCCTGGGTAAGTTTAAAATCAGCTGATTTCAGAAACAAAAAATCTAGTTATGAACTGCATTATCATGAAACTCTGTTTGGCTATGCTGCAACGCAGCCATTCAGACTGTCAAATGAAAGAAGGAGATCATTGCTAAAAGGTGAAGAAAGCCAAGTGTATACAAACATAAATACCAGGAAATTGTTGTTAAATAGCAATGTTTAATATGCACTAAAGCTAATGAGAATTCCTGAGAACATTGGCTGATTAATAACCTTGTTTCGTAATTTTTCCAAGCTTTTTGATTTTCACATTGATTTTCAATGAACACAGGATATAATTTGGTGGTGTGCTTTTGGGTTTTTTTTCTGTTGTTGGTTTGTGTTTGGGTGGTTTTTTGTGTTATTTTGTCATTGTTGTATTTATTTTAAAACCATCAGTGAATTTCTGATCACCTGATCAGGATTTTTTATAGCAAGTACTCTTCTCTGACCCATAAAGTTATGAAAGCAAATAACCTGTGCAGTTTTACAGATGGCAGTTTCTCCCCATTTCAGCAAAGAGATACTTAACTCTTCCTTTTATTTGTCAGTTCTGGAAAACAAAATACCTAATGAAACGCTTTTGAGCTTGTCAGTGCCATTGTCATAAATATCTTTTCTGAGAAGAATCTCCTCAGAACTAAAAATCTGTTTATGTGCAGGAGACGGTTGAAAGCCAAGGAGTGTAGCATTTCTAAGGTGATCTCTCAGTGCTATTAATATAAATATTAACCAAAAACTGATCTGAAATCACTTGCATCAATAGAAATCTTTCCGTTGTATTGAGTGAGTTGTGGATCAGTTTTCTATTTTACTGATAAGCATTGGAATTTCTGAATGAAACTTATTGAATAGCTACCTGAATGAGAGGTGTTATTGGCCAAGCTTTCATAGCTTAATTGATCAAGACATGTCAGTACAGATTTGAAAAATATTGCTATTGGCTTTTAAAAATTATGGTCCAGTTCTGCTAGAAATAATGACACTATGCTGACATAAGACTATTCTGAGTCCCCAGAATTTGGGAAAGCAGTATATCCAGTTAGTGAAATCTAAGTGAAAAAACTGTTCTATCAGTCCTGTTGCAAACAGTGTCTTCTCTTCTTCCAGGAGCAGTACACGTAATTTTGTCCTTCTGAGAAATGGAAAAGCTAAACAACAAAGACAGTAGGAGGGACTGAAAACCTGACAATTTTCCACAACTCACTAAAAATAATAGATGCAGGTCTAATTTTTCTGTTTTTCTTTGGAAGAGGCTATGGAGATCTGCCACAGTATGGAGCATCTCAGCCACCAATGTATTACATCTTTTGGGTAATGCCTGTAGCAGAAGCAATAGCAGATCATCATTCTCAAGACTCAGTTCTTTCTTCATTTTCAGTTCTTTATTATTTTCTGCATTGCCTTTTTAGTACATAGAACCTGGCTTTGGTTATCCAGAGGGACCTTGACAAGGTTGAGAGGTGAGCCCTTGCAAACTCCACAAAGCTCGATGATGCCAAGAGCAAGATCCTGCTCATGGGTCAGGACAATCCCAAGCACAAATACAGACTGGTCAATGAATGGATTGTGATCAGTCCTGCAGAGAAGGAGTTTGGGGGATATTGGTGGATGAAAAACTGAATATAGACCAGCAATGTGTGTACTGCCAGCCCAGAAAGCCAGTTGCATCTTGGGCTTCATGAAAAGAAGTGTAGTCAGCAGGTTGAGGGAGGTGAGTCTCCCCCTCTGCTCTTATCTCATGATATTCCGTCTGAAGTACTATGTCTAGCTCTGGGGCTCCCATCTTAAAAAAGATGTAGTTCTGCTTGAGTGGGTCTAGAGGAGGGCCATGAAAATGATGGAGGAGCTGGAATACTTCTGTGAAGAAAGGCTCAGAGAGTTGGGGTTGTTCAACCCAAAGAAGAGAAGGCTCCAGGGAGACTCTATGTCAACCTTCCCCCTAAAAGGGGCATACAGGAAAGCTAGGGAGGGACATTTTACAAGGGCATATAGTGATGTGAGTAGAGGTGATGATTTTAAACTGAAAGAGGGTAGCTTTAGACTGGAAATTAGGAAGTTCTTCACTGTGAAAGTGGTGAGGCATCGGAACATCAAATTTCTGTAGTGTAGTGGTTAGCACATTTGTCTAACATGTAAAAGGTCTCTGCTTCAAAACCAGGCAGGAACACAACAAGGTGCCCAGGGAAGTTGTGGAAATTTCTGGAAGTGTTCAAGGCCAGGTCGGTTGTGACTTTGAGCAAGCTGGTCTAGTGGAAGTTGTCCCTCCCCATAACAGGGGAGTTGGAATTAGATGATTTTAAGATCCCTTCCAACCCACACTGTTATATGATTCTTGTCATCCTGAGGAAGTATATTCTCTGCTCACTAATTTAATAATTCAAATAAATACTGTCTAGTTTATTTGATGATTCAAAAAAAAAAATAAAAAAAGGGGCGGGGGAGAAGTAAACCTCTGTAAATCCTTTCCTGCAAGTCCTTTGCTTAGCCACTTGTGACAATCTTTATAAAGCTTGCAAATGCTTTTTTTTTATAGGGAATGGTTTTTGTGGTCTCATTGTTACTTTGTATGCCTGTATACAGATTTGCATCCAGTGCAACCTGTATACTCTGATTGTAAACCTCGTGGGATATGATGATAGGAAAGCTGTATAGTGATTTCAGATCTGTTGGTAGAGATTCTGAATGATACTATGACACTTCTTAAAACAAACAAACAAACAAACAAACAACCAACCACACAAACAAACAAGCAAACAAAAACAAAAAAAAAAACCCAATAAATGGCTTTATTTGGTCACAATTGCTTGTCTGCATGAAGTTTACAATGTGAATCTGACCTATGTAATTGATACTGTTTATATAGAAACCTTAAAGAGTCCTTTAACATTTAACACATAATTCTTAGAATTCAGATATATTGCAGCTTGAAATAGTTAAAACAGTTTCAGAAAAAAACAAAAAAAGGTGCATTTCTGAGATTCTAGATAGTATTAATGGTGTATTACCCTATAGTGCTTTCTTTTATTTAATATCATTCTTCATTTTATGTATTTGTCTCTGTTGTTTTTGAAAATCAAATCTATCCTTTGGTAATGTGATTTACAGGAAATGAAGAATAAAGCACTACAAATTAAATGTTTTTAAACAAACTGTAATTAATTGCATGTGCAAATGCATTGACTAAGTTTGGGTTTGCAATTAGATAAATTATTTTGAAAATGGCATAGCATATTTAAATGGATGCTGGTGCCTCTGGCTCATTCTGTTCTCTCTAGGCTGTTATTTAAGTATGCAACTATTCTCTTGTTGTTAGGTATCACCTGGTATAGTTTAAAAGCATGGTTGCATGGCTAATTAGACATATAATCATGATGTTTACATAGGCAAAATATAAAATCTTTTTATTAATTTAAGGTGCATCCTTCTATTTCACAGAAAAGCCGCCTATCAAAAGCTGTACAGAAGATATTTACTATTGCAGCATTTCTTAACAAAAAAAGTATATTTTGCTCACTATAAATGACAGAATTCAGTGTTTCCTTGTATGATGAAGCTTAACAGATAGAAGCTGTCTGTTTAATTAATAGAATAATTTAATAATTTATAATTAATTTAATAGAAGCTATCTGTTTAACTCCTTTATAATTACTCTTTCAGCTGGCTGTTTCCACATGATTCCAACTTCATACAATCTTTCAAGGCAATTGTTTATAGAAAGAAGTTTAACCTCCCTTTTGTGAGAGCCACAAAAATTATGAAAGGGCTGGAGCACCTCTCCTTTGAAGACAGGCTGAGAGAGTTGGGGTTGTTCAGCCTGCAGAACGGGAGGCTCCAAGGAGACCTGATATCTTCCAGTATCTGAAAGTGACAGGACAAGGGGTAATGGCTTTAAGCTAGAAAAGGGTAGATTCAGGTTAGACATTTGGAAAAAGTTCTTCAATATGAGGGTGATAGATCACTGGAATAGGTTGCCCGGACAGGTGGTGGAGGCCCCATCCCAGGAGACACTCAAGGTCAGGCTTGATGAGGCTCCAAGCAGCTTGATGTAGTTGGAGATTTCACTGCTTATAGCTGGGGGTTGGACTGAATGATGTCTGGAGGTCCATTCCAACCCAAACATTCTATGAATCTCCCTATAATAGGAATACTTAAGAGGTTTTTAAGAAAGGGGGTAGACAATTATCTTTCAGAAATAATGTAATCCAGCCTAATTGCAAAAGGTAGGATGAGGTAAATCATATCACCGGCATATGTTTATGAATCATGTCACCAGTTTCTTAGACCTTTTTGAAATTACTAGATACATTTTGCATGAGATAAAAATTATATTCTTGTTAAACTTAATTGTTGGCTTATAAGACATGAGGTTCATATTTCTGGTAGACTATCAGAATTTTCAGAATTAAAGGTAGCTTCACAGATTTTTTTTTTTTAAGGAGAATTTTTGTAAATTAATGGCCAGATAAATTTGATTCTAAATAACAAACATCCCTTTTGGTAGCCATTTCTTTGATCAGTCTTTCGAAAGAGAATACTACTTGCTTATGTTCATATTAACAGAAGATACTTGAAGTGTTCAAAGTATACAATATTAAAATATTGCTTGGACATGTCATTTTTTTCTATTAAGATAGACAGTTTTGATTTCTTGTATAGTAGGTGATACTCTCATGGTTTTAAAATGAAGACAAGTACTCATTTAACCATGTGTTTACTTTAGCATTATATTGAGGAGTCTGTTTATGTCTATGGATGATGTATCACCTTCTATATTAGAAGCCTTAAAATAGTGAAAGAGCTAGCGTTACCTTTATCAGTTTGCAGGCAGTGCTGGAATAGTAGAAACTAGATAGATAGACCTGGTGCAGGTTTCTACATACAAAATCCAAACTCATTTATGAAACCACTTGCTTATTTAAAAAGCTTTCTGAAAATACTTTGCTTTCAAATTTATTAGTCTAACAAAATATCAAAAACTAGTGAAGATAATGTTGGGCAGTACTATTTCAATTAAGGTGAATGAAAATTAAGTAATATTTTTACATAGTTTTGTTAATAAATGCAGCCAGATCATCTTAAAATTGAACTCATTCTGCACACATTTTTTCCCACATGGAAAGGTTCCAGAGCAGTTCTTTTGTTTGCTGGTGTACAGCACAAAGCAAACACAATTAATAAATCATACTGACTGAAAAAATCAGTCCTGGTTGCTACTTAATGAGGCTTTAATCCATTTTGAACAGTACTTTTTTTTTTGTGGTTTTTGTTTTGTTTAATATAATTTCCTTTTTGTAAAATTCCTTGGGAAGGAGAAGAAGAAATATAGTTAGAACAGCAACATCTCTTCTGTCTGGTCTCTAAAGAAAGCAGAGACAGGGGCTTTTTTTTTTTCAAATCTGATTATTTTTAATAAATCTTCCAACCCCATTCATAAGATCTTAGTACTGAATTATCAGACTCATAATGATGGGTGAGTTTGGAGGGGACTTCTAGAAACCATCTAGCCAAGCTTTCTTGCCTAAGCAAGATCAGCTACAGCAGGCTGTCTGTCCCCATAAAGAGAGAAATGTTTGTGGACCAGCCACAGTGTATTGTGAGAATGAACATTTCTATGAAATCTGTAAAAATATTATCGGGTTTGAGTATTGTGCGCAGCCCATTGGAATATGAAATATGATGTAGAAAACCCTAGAGTGGGCCATGTTGGACGGGAGGGGGACTGCCTCCCTCCCCAAAAGGCTCAGGTATCTGGATTTAAGTAATTATTGTTCAAAACAATGTTAACTTTCTAACAGATACTTATTGATTATTTATTGTACTGTACAAGCTGCCAGCATAGAGAAGACTAGTCATCATTTTCCTGTGTCCTTTTTCAACAAAATTCATGTCATGGCCTTGACTGAACAGTCTGAACCACAGATTATCAAGACAGTTCCTCCATAAAATGTTCAGTGGTGCTTATTGGTACTGTTTTTTTTTTCTTTGGTAGAGTACTTTATACATATATATGTTCTAGAAAATAAATATATTTTCTTCAAAGGATAAAGGAAACATGATTAAAATGTATTGAATTTAGAAAATGGCTAACCAAGACTCTTTTTTGATTACTGTTTTCTGTGGGATTCAATACTCAATAGTCCTTTCAGAAGATAATTATCTTTAACTCTCAATTTTCTAGAAGTCTTCTTCCAATTACATTTAGAGAGAAACCAATTACCTTCCTTTCATTTCTCCTTTCCTCATCTTTTGGTAAAAATCTGTGCTTGAAAGAGTACCTAACTTAGGCCTTCTTGATAGATTATTTTGTTATTTAGAAATATTTCTGCTAGAGATACACTGTTAATTATCTGTGGTGATTTCCTAGAAACAGTAAAACACAGTTGTATGGGGAAATCTCACATAAACATCAGTATGTTGTAACGAGTTTTCTTCTAACAAATCTAAATTGTTTTAGCTTCAGGGATGTATCTGTTATGGATGACAGGCATAATATTAATTGTCAGCTGCAATTTGAAGGATATTAAGCCTGACATAGATTTCTTTGGTGTATAGGTTAATCTACTCAGCTATCTTTTTGTGTCCGTATGTGTTTTAGCTCTCACCAATTTCTACTTTTAAGTTAGTGATTTTGAAACCTTAAGACCAACCCAGTGGTGATGGTGATACAGAATTACTCTTTGTAAAAGTTAATTTTTTATGTTTTTCCTTTACACTCCATTCTTTTTAAAAATGGTTAGCCAAGGATAAATGGGATAAAAGTAGTGATTTAACAAACCATGGCATCATGCTTCACTGGCTGCTACAGAAGGAGGCACCAGTGGAAGTCAAA
>NW_008603498.1:106817-109695 GCF_000691845.1 Merops nubicus | reverse complement strand
CAGAAGGAGTCACGAGGGAAAGAAAACCCTTTATCGCAAAAGCCACTCCATACAGAGAAGACTGAGTGAGATAAGAGAGAAAATAAAGAGGAATTCAGTTAATGGACATGTCTTCTGATAACAGCTGGGTGACAGACAGAAGTTGTTGGAAGCACATCTATTTGCACTCTGAAAAGAGAACAATGCTTCTTCTAGAGGGACCTCACATTGCCTCCCATTTTGAAGCGTTATTCCAAACAAAATGGGACATTTTGAACTTAGCATCTTGATGAACAAAACTAAAAAGAATTTAAATGTGATTAATGCTGAAAAATACTTTCTTGTTTAATTTTTTGGTATTGTTTGGAGTTTGTTTCCATTGAAAAACACCCTCTAGGTGTTTCTGGAATCTGAAGTGTGTTATATTTATCCACAAAACTGGTTTTGAACAAAATAACTAGAGTTTATATATGGGCTCATTCTCTCTTTCTTTGACAGGTGACCTTCTGCTAATACTCATCCACTGTTCAGTGCTTGTATTTAATTTTCCATCACTCAGGCTTCCTTTCCCTTCCAATCTAATAGATTTTAAATGATAAAAAACTGCCAGAACATTATTCTCATAATACCTTTGGTTCTGTTCATCACATCTTTGAAAGAATGAAACACCATACGTGGTGTCTCAAACCTTTACTTAACTAATTTAATTAACTTTTTTTTTTTTTTTTTTTTTTTTTTAGTTAAAGGGGAACTTTTTATTGAAATATATCTTTAATTTTTACATCTACTCTTGTGGAAATGTCATAAAATAGAAGTGAAGCTGGAAGAATGGTCTCATCAGTTTTGCTGCACTTTTTGCTGATGAACTTTATACTAATAAATGTTTGTCTTATTCTTCTCAACCTTGCTAAAAACTGTCCTACAGCCCCCCCCCCAAATAGCTTTGCTGTCTATGTGGCTGGAATATTTTTCATAGTGGTTTGTAATAGTGTGCTATATTAGCGTTAGTGCAAATTAAGCAATTATTGTCTTCTAAAGTTGTTGAAAATATTGATTATTTTTCCTTTTAAAGATCTTCCTGCAGTGCTACAGTTTTTATGTGCTGCTTCTTACACTTAATCTAATTTTTGCAGACTAGAAAAGCTAAGGTCTTTCTGTTTTTCATGGCAAATCTTATTTATCACAGGATTACAAGGGAGTCTGAAGAGAAAGCAGGTACATAGGGGCACTTCTCCAGAATATTCTAGCTTTGAGTAATGTCTTGAGGCTGATGATGTCTTTGAATAAACGTTTCAATGGACCTTTCTTCCAAAACTTTGACCACTTTTCAAACCCTTTTAAACTTTTAGCATCCACAACACCCTGTGCAAGTAGTTCTGGAGCTTCCTATGCACTATTTAAAGAACCAGTCAATTTTAAACTTACCAATCATTTTTTATTTCATGTTCCTTACATTGTCTATTGGAAAAGTAGTTCCCTATTTATCTTCCCTGTGCTGTTGACAATTTTTTTAATTCTTTATCACCTTTTTTTACCTAATTATCTTTCTCAGACTGAATAATTCAAGTCTGCTTAGCAAATGCTAGTTTACTGTACCATTTTCAATCTCTATAAAGATTTGTCATATTAGTCATCTATACTACAACTGCACACAGTGTTCAAAAGGAGATACACTAGAGCTTTATATAATAACAGAACGGCTCTTTTGGCTTGTTTTTTGTCTGGTCCTTACAATGAGTGACATAGGATTTGACTGCTCATAAACACTCATCTGACCTTTGTACAAACTACTGACAATTTTCCCAATTATACCTTTATTGAGTTGTAACAGATCAGAACCCATCCCTGTGTGCATCAATTTATGATAGTTTGGTGTGGGGTTTTTTTTTTTATTTTATTTTATTTTTTTATTTTATTTTATTTTTTTGGTTTTTTTTTTCCTCTTCCAGAAGTATTATTTTACTTACACTGAGACATCTGTTTTTGAAATTTAGTATCATTTGTTTGCTCTTTCCTGGATTTTGGTAGATTTCAGAGTCCAGTAAATTTCTATTTTTTTTTCAAGTTCAATGTAGTATTCCATCTGGGACTTCAGCAACTGACAGAAGAATTAATGAACTGTCCATTTGCTTCTTCATGTTTTATATGCAACGTATCCCTTAATACGTCTCTGTATTACATTTCTCAAATACACTTTTCTCTTTTTTTTTTCCATCTATGGTATCCTGTATCTTGTTTGTGATCAGCTACATTGACCAAAATCTTTACTGCAAAATGGTTGCAGAAACGTTATTCAGTTACAACTTCCTAAATATTTTGTGCATCTTCATTCAATCTCATGATGGTGGAACTTGTTTAAAATGTAATAGAATAAATTTAAAATCTCTTTAAATTTCTCTTCAAACTGTTTACCAACCCATCATAACTTTGATTCCTAAGTCATTAAAGTAATCTATTCTGTCTCCTGTTTCTATAATAAAAATAGTAATAAGAACTTAGCCTGCACGTAGTGTCTTTACTCATCTTTTTTTTTTTTCTTGTGGGATAAGCATACTTCTAAAGAGTACTTTTCAGTAGCTGAAATATTAAAGATACTGGAAAAACAGATTATCCAGATACTATGAAATGCTTTGGGAGCTTTATTCAGCTGCACAATATCTCTGAGTCTGCCAACAACTTAGTGATCAACCAGTTGGCACTATGCTTCTCAGTGGTCTAATTTCTGAAGAACCATCCCACAGAATATAAACTGTGCTCTTTGGTTCTCTGGAAGTGTTAGCAATCTCAGTGCAACCTCATTTTTCTTGCCCCTCACAAACTCTAGAAAAAGGTTTGACATGATGTAGTGTGCTGTTATAACCATTGACCTAACTCTACTCTTCTTAACCTGGTGCTTTAC
>NW_008603498.1:102510-106786 GCF_000691845.1 Merops nubicus | reverse complement strand
TTCCTGCTACACATGTTGCAGATTTATTCCTATGTTTGCAAAATCCACACTGCATACACCAAAGTCACATATTCCTCAGAAACTCTGCTATTGAATGCATACATTGCTTTGGCAGAACCATCTGACTCGTGCGTTACCAACCAGATATTATTGGCGTGGATTGTGTTTCCTAGCTGAACATTATGAGACTGTTTAAAAGCCTCACTAAAACTAAGGTATGCTCAATAGTTGCTGGAGCCTCCTTTTAACCGGGTATAAGCATAGCTATTTTCTTAACTCTTCTTAGGTTTCTGAGATGTCTTCTGCTCTTCATGAGTTCAGTATTGTTTCATGGACTGTCTTAGTCTAAGGGAGGTTTATTCTACTTTACTTGCTTGCATACATCCAGAGTCTGTATTTTACATACCATGTTCTCTCTGTATTCTCATTTACCATCCTAGCCAATCACCAAAATTCCTTTAATTAAGTGTTTAGTCATCAATTGTTTTTTTGTGAAGACTGATGCAAATGAGGTATTGAGCCCTTCAGCCTCCTCTCTGCCTATGACAAAAAAAAAGTCATAGTTTTTTTTTTTCCATGTAAATGACTATGTAATGACTGTGAAGTAACTGCAGTACACTTTTCTTTGCTTTCTTTGTTATTTTTTTTAATTGACCTGTTTTGTTTTACCTTTTAAGCTCTTTTCTTCTTTCAGTTAATTTTATTGTTTACCCGTACTGATTTTAAGCCTACAAATCTGTGCTGTTTTTTTGTAATATAAAACCCCCCTTTTTTTTTCTACATACGTTTCCACTTTCTGTAAAGAAATGATGCTTTTCCCCAATCTTTAAAGCACATCCTGTTGTTTTGAATTGCTTTCATAAAGACACATGTAATTTTCAAATTTGCCATGAGTTTCTCCTTACAAGGAAAAATTAAAAGAGCAATGTTGTGCCCCCTTCATTATTTCTTTTATTCAACAAAAAATATGTTCTGAGACTTTAGTAGAATGTGCGTCAGATACACAGTTCTTCTCACAACCATTGAGTGAGGCGTTAAAATTTCCTATTCCAGCTACCATTCCTATGGAAAGGTGTTCTAAAAATCACAGGTATACCTCTGAGGTGCTGGGGTTAAACCCCCAGCTCTGAATGAAGATTGGCATATGGATGATGTCCTCAACCAGGCAAGAAAGACCCTCCTGACTGGTTTTCACCCAGGGTCTGGCCAAACTTCTGTGGGAATAGATTAGGAGATCACCACCATGTGCCCCTGCCTTCCACATTAACTTGGCAGCAAGAAGCCACCTCTGTAAGTGCTGACTCTGCTTGCAGTTGGGAGGTTTGTTCACACTGTGCATGTGTTGTGTGGGGATTCTGGCTGTTGAAAGGGCTCCCTGACTCTTCACAGCAAGCAGAGTTCCCAGTAACTGTGGGACAGAATTGATACAGGAAGGGAATTATGAGGCTTTCTCCTGGGAATTACTATATGATCAGGATTGGACAGATTGCCTCGGTCCTTCCTTCCCTCATGGCCTGGTTTTGGTATCGACTTGCTCCCTTCTTTGCTACATCATATGTCATGAGGGAATACGTTGCTCTATTCATTCCTCCAGTGGTGGGCCACCTTGGATCTCTTGCGTATGACCATAGCCCAGAGGGAGGGATCTGGCTTGTGTGCTGCCCATTGATGATAATGTCCTTCCTAGCTGGGCAAGTGATCAGCAGAAAATCTTCTACTTTTGGCATGTAAAATTATATTGCATAAAATAGGTTTTAGTAACTTAGATGCAAGGAATAATAATTCATTTGAATGTATCACCTATGATAGTAATGAGTTTAGAACAGGTTTGCAACCTTTGAACTTAGCTAGGTGGAATCCCAGTTAATGGGTTAATATAGTATCTAACAATGGGACTTCAATCTTGATTGCTGCTTTTAACATCTTAGAGAACAAGAACTGTAAAATACATAAATTTTATTTTAACATACACTGGATAGAAAATTTTGGGTTTAAGGGTCATCAACTGTGGGTCTGAGCAGATAATTGGTAAAAGATATCCCCATTTATAATCTTAGGAGGAAAATTCCTCTTTCATACAGTTATGTAAAATATAGCTGTATTTAATTCCATAGTACAATAAGCTAAAACTAATCACAGTGGAATCTAATCATTGGGAGGGTGATGACCCTTCCTGTAAGATGTTACCTAAAAATCTTTGCAATAATAAAGGTTTTTGGAGGAGAATATTTATATAAGACTTTTTTTTTTTTTTTAAAGTAAAGATTATAGCCTTTAATACATTTTTAAACTTGTATCAACTACACAGAAACATGAAAAGACTATGTTAGTATTTTATCTGCTGGCTAGCAATTGATGCTACTACTAGCACTATGAACACAATGAAGGGCATAATCCTGACAAAATACTGAAAAAATAAATAAATAAATTGAATTTTGATTAAATAAAATGTACCATACTGTAATGAAAAGTAAATGTGTCAATATATATTTTGTATATGCCAAATATGTACTATTCAATTTCCAGTCAGTTGTTACAAAATTTGTTGGCATATGAAGTGTGATACTGTCTGAGAGAGAGCCAGGCATGAGCTTCAGAATTCAGATAGTGGTGCAATGTGACAAGATGAGTTGGACTGTAATAGAATAAATTGTATCAGCAGAGATGTACATCTGCAGCCAGCCTACACCACTTATCTCCCAGTTTTCTAAGACAAAGTATAAATTCAGAGAATGTAATTATGGTTATAAAGGCCAATGGTGAGAATGAATTTAATGAGCCTGGACATAACAGTGAGATATTGGTATGCTGTAATTTACTTACATATAAAAATATCTTACTTTTGTATAATATATCTTAATTAGTTCTTCTAATGTTGACCTAGAAATGCATTAAATATCGTATGCATACAATCAAAAGAAAACCATGTAATATGAACACTTAATTTCAGACAGTGAGCACTAAAGTCAGCTTGTGTGAGAAGTCAGGCACATGAAGAAAGGATCTATTAACATATATTAGAAGTAAATGTTTAAGTGAATCACAAACAAAAAAAGGACAGTTAAAATACTAAACTTTTAAAAGTAAATTTTAAAGAATTTTAGTAAAGAATCATCTAGGTTTATCCAGAAGGGAAAAGCAGCATGATCTAACAGGCTAGAACAGTTAGAACTGTGCTAAGAAATGTGTTTCAACAGTTTATTGAGTGTACAATAGAAAACTACAGACACTGAGATTTTAATAGTTTTGTTTACCTGTTCTTTTCAAGCAGTTTAAATGTTCATAGAATCATTTTGGTTGGAAAAGACCTTTAGGATCATCAGGTCCAACCATTAATCTAACACCACCAATTCTACCACTAAATCATGTCCCTAAGCACCTCACCTACACATCTTTTAAATACCTCCAGGCGTGGTGACTCCACCACTTCCCTGGGCAGCCTGTTCCAATAATTCACATCCCTGTTGGTGAAGAAGTTTTTCTTAATATCGAGCCTAACCCTACTCTGGCAGAACTTGAAGACATTTCTTCTTGTCCTATCACTTGTTACTTGTGAGAAGAGTATAGAATTAGTGAGTTTTGTATAAAGGGAGTGGATATTTGAAGGCTGAAAGTTATGCATTATTGTAAAGAGGTACAAACTTAAAAAAAGGTGACTTTCATTATAGATTTTACAATAGGGTTAATTTTAACTTTTCAATAATTCTAATCTGTGTTTTGTTTTCTAAAGAAAGGCTTTATGCATTGTAAACATTATGGAAAAAATATAATCAATTTACTGTATACATTTATTTCCTTGAAACCATTCCAGTTTTATTCCTTTACTGTATGCATTTAGTTGATTGTTCTGGTAGTATAAAAAATATCTCTTCTGACAGATACTGCTCAATTGTGTGTTGAGCCCACCAGAGTTTACCCCTAAAGGTACTCTGCTCTACTGTGTGCTTTGCAGGCACACCAGGATTCCAGGAGGGTGTTTATTGAAAGGCTATTTCTTATGTGTCAGATAAGACTGAGAGAGTAGTTTACCATCCATAAATATACACTACTTTAACCCCAACACTCATCTTCTTCCTCTTAAAAGATATATCAAGCCCAAATAAATTAAAAAGGAGCTGACATTTGGAGATTTACACAGTCTTCAGTTTTCAAAAGTGATGAATATCTAGAGCACCTGCTGATTGTGAAGTGTGCATAGTCAAGTCTTCTGATATTCATTCATGTTAAAAAATTCACTGTATTTTAAAAATTGTACCTAATTCTGGGACCTCTGTCT